>NC_064849.1:15967622-16267622 GCF_024139225.1 Suncus etruscus
CCTCCCCCAAATTTACTTTCTATCGAGAAAAATATAGAGATTTGGGACCTCAATGACATTTTCAATGATTTGATGCCATTGGCAAAAAACAAAAACAAAAAACTAAAACAAACAAAAAACAAACAAAAAACCCCAACCCCCCCCAAAAATACCACAACAAAAACACCAAAATAAAAAATAAAGAATGGGATCACATTAAGCTAAAGAGTTTCTACATGGCAAAACAACAACAACAACAAAAAAACAACAACAAAAACCCAAACAAAAACATCCCCCCATAAAGAAATCAACCCCCGCAAAAAAACATACTCTAAAACTAAAAGACAGCTAACTGAATGGAGAAAATATCTGCATTTCAACACATTAGATGTCATTGTCTTGATATCCAGGATAAATAAAATACAAAGATCAGTAAGAAAATAAAAAAAAACCTTATCAAAAAAGGTAGAGGAAATGAATAGACATTTTTTAATATAAATATTTATTTAAGCACCATGATTACAAGCATGTTCATAGTTGGGTTTCAGTCATAAACAGAATACCCCCTTTTCACCAGTGCAACATTTTCAGAGGAAGACTAGTGGATCTCCAGTAGGCACATAAAAAAGAAATCAGCATAATTTATCATTAGGAAAATCTAAATCAAGACAATAGTTCCACATTTGGGTATCTAGTCCCAGGATTTAAAAGCTAGAAATTGAGCTTCCATGTGACCCAAAAATACCACTCTTAGAGATATACCTCAGGAACACAAAAATACAGTACAAAAATGCCCTCTGTACTCTCCTATGTTCATAGCAGCACTATTTACAATATCCATAATCTGGGAACAACCCAGGTGCCCGACAACAAATGAGTGGCTAAGAAAAACCATAGTACATCTACACAGTGGAATAGTATGCAGCTGTTACAAAAATGATGTCATGAAATTTTCCTATACATGGATGATCATGGACACTATTATCTTGAATGAAATGAGTCGGAAGGAGAGGGAATGACATAGAATAATCTCACTCACTTGTGCAATATAAGAAAAACAAGTGATATCATGGTAATAATATCCAGAGATAATAGAATCAAAGGTCAGGAGATTCAGCCAAGGGTAGAAAACTCACCACAAAGAGCAGTAAATGTAGAGTTAGAGAAGGATCTATTAGGACAATGATAGATGGAACTGATCACCCTGGACAAGAACTCGACACTGAAAATGGAGACACTAACAGGCAATACATCTCTCCATTAACAATAGCACAAAAAAAAAAAAGGGTCAAAATGGAAAGGGGGGGGGAGGGAGAAAGAGAGAAACAAGTTGCCTGCCCTGGAACAAGGCAGGGGTGGGGGGGAATGGTGGTGGGTGGGAGGGAAACAGGAGACACTAGAGACAGGAACAGTTTATTGGTAAAGAATCATGTACATTGTATGACTAAAACCCCAACAAAAAACAAATTTTAACCATGTTAAAAAATATATATATATATTTTTTATATATATATTTATATACATATATATAAAGAATGAGCCTCCAGGGCCAGAGTGATAGTACATTAATTATTTATTGATCTCATTTATGGTTTTAAAGAACCAACTCTTAGTTTCATTGATCCTTTGGACTGTTTTTTTATTTCAGTTTATTATTTTCTACTCTTTTTTAAATTTTTATTGTGGCCAAAGTGAAATACAAATCTTACACAGTGATATTTAAGGTACACAGTGACAATAAATGAGGGCCTTTCCACCACCAGTGTTGTCCTCCCTTCATCCCTGTTCCCAAGTATATATCCCTTATCTCCCTCCTTTATCCCCCAGAATGCTAGTGTAACTAAAAGCATATATGTTAACACTAATGTAAACCTTTTTTTTTTTTTTTTTGCAGTTCCAGATATTTTTACTAGTGGTTTCTTTTCTTTTTTTTTTTTTTTTTTTGGGTCACACCCGGCATTGCTCAGGGGTTACTCCTGGCTGTCTGCTCAGAAATAGCTCCTGGCAGGCACGGGGGACCATATGGGACACCGGGATTCGAACCAACCACCTTTGGTCCTGGATCGGCCGTTTGCAAGGCAAACGCCGCTGTGCTCTCTCTCCGGGCCCTACTAGTGGTTTCTTAAAGGTTTAGACTCTAGAGTCAAAGGAGCACTGTAAAAACAGTGTTAGAGTGGCAATTATAGTTTGCATGGGCCCACCAAAGTATGGGGGACTTTCTACCTTTTTTTATTTCCTTCTTTTGACCAAGTTTTTGAGTTCTTACACATGTTTGTATTTTTCCTTTCATATCCTCTTATGTTTTATTCGCAGTACATTTCATTGTATCTTTGAGCCCATTGCATATCATAATCATTTTCTTTCTGAACTTAATTTCAGAAAGCTTATATAGGAAGTTACTATTGATTGGGTCTGCAGTCTTTACCCACAGGGTATGGTGGTTTTTGTGCTGCTTACCATGGTTCCCTTTGCTGACTCAGGTGCTTCTATCTTATGTCATTCTCAGTCTTCCCCACTGCAAGGGAGGTCTGGGGCAAGCTTATGTTTATGAGAGATTACTCTCTCTTGGAAAGACATACCAATGGGAATAGCCTTAGATTTGTGTGGGCGGGCTGTGTGCCCATTTGTTTGGGCAGGTCAGTTAGCTCTGCCAGTCGGGTGCACATCCTCTCGGATCTCCTCCGGACTCTCTTCTGCCATAAAATCAGACCCATTATATGATGTCTCTAGTTTTGCTATTCAAGAATATAATTGCCATGCAAGCAGCCAATCCAGGACCTAAAGTGGTTGGTTCGAATCCGGGCATACCAGGTGGTTCCCCCGTGCCTGCTAGGGGCTATTTCTGAGCAGATAGCCAGGAGTAACCTCTGAGCACCGCCCGGTGTGGCCCAAAAACAAAAACAAAACAAAACAAAAGAATGTAATTGCTCCCAAAAACAAAAAAAAAAATGTAATTGCTTATTTGCTTTGGGCATACTTGATTACCATACTACATCCACCATCAATGGTCCAATAATTCTCTTAGTGCAATGAATTCTTTAAGCTTATTTATCACCAGTTCTCCTCATAACCTTGTTTTTTCTTTGGATACTGTACATTTTCTTCCTTTATTTATTCACATAACACTCATGAATGAGATAATTTGATAATTGTATTTTCCCTCTGACTTCTTTCACTTAACATTACAGCCTCTTGTTCTATCAATGTTGCAAAAAATTCAAAATTTTATTCTTTTTTATAGTATTAAAATGTATATTCCACTCACTTACCTATCGCTAAAAAATAACATTGGCCACTGTGCACTGTTCTTTCAATGTATTTATGCATTTGGTTTTCTAAGATTTTGTTGAGCATCTTTCAATTACTATTCTTTAGGGATATTGGTTCATTCCCCTCTTTTGTGTGTGATGTTTATATTTTCTTTTGATTTTATGATTCTGTATTTTTAATTTTCAGTTCATTTATTTGTGATCTTATTTTTATTATTTATTTCTACTGTGTGAGTTTCATTTGGTGTTTTATTGTATCTTAAGATGTGGGGCTGGCGAGGGGGCGCTAGAGGTAAGGTGTCTGCCTTGCAAGCGCTAGCCAAGGAAGGACTGCGGTTCGATCCCCCAGCGTCCCATATGGTCCCCCCAAGCCAGGGGCCATTTCTGAGCTCTTAGCCAGGAGTAACCCCTGAGCATCAAACGGGTGTGGAAAAAAAAATGTGAGGCTATATTGTTTACTTGACATTTGTCTTGTTTCCTGGTGTAAGATTGTATGTAAAGCTTGTGTCTTCATTCTCATTTATTCCCAGGAATTATCTTATTTCTTCATTAACCAAATTACACACCGACACGATAGTTATTATATAACATTATGTTCAGTTTACAATTAGTTAATATCTTTTCCAGGCATTTTTGCCTTTCCAAGTATCAAATCTGTGACCTTACACATGCAAGGAAATAGACTCCAGCTATATTTTTGTGGTTAACTTATCCTGTGATAATGTCATCTGTCACATCATCGAACACAACATTTCTTGGTATGATTTCAGTCTTAATGAACTTATTGACACTTGTTTCCCAACATATCACATATATTATGAAGTTTGCCTGTGTAAGAGAATATAATTTTTGAAAGGATAATGAGTCCTATAAATAGGCTTCAGCTTAGGGAATGAACGAAAACAGGGAGCAATTGTTACAGAAGACTGAACACAACAATGATGGATAGGAACCTCTAGTACCATAAAGACTCTATCCTAGACCCTGTCCTATGACCTGTGCAAATACCAATATTGCTAGCTACAGTGGCTTGATTTTCTCACCTAAAACTGAGAGGAAAGTTTCCTGGCACCACAAAAAAACCTTTGGGATGGGGTAATGCGTATATATGGAGCCAGGGGTTGATCCCATGATGGTATGCTTCAAGGTTGGAGAAACCCTGAATCTCTTAGGCCACAGGAATTCCCTTTCTTCCCCAATGCTTACTGTGCCTATGCAAAAAATAAAAATAAAAAATAAAATAGTGGGGTAATGCCAAACCCTGAAACTCCAGCACCCCTTCTTTTTCTTGTTTTGTTTTGATTTATTAGTCTTTGATTTTATTTTTCTTCTATTTTTTCTTCCACTTTTATCTTTCTTTTTCACTCTTGTGGTTATTATTTGGTGATTTTTTTTCTTTGCTGGGTGCATTTTTTCTTTTTTTCGTCTATTTTTCTTTCTTTTTTCTCTCTTCTTTCTTCCTCTTTTCTTATCCTTTTTTATCTCCAATGACAGCAGAATGGATGCTCAAGCTACAACAAGCTGTAAAGTGTCTTTTCTGTATGGTGTGAGATATGAATGGATCCAGCTTTAATTTCTTACATGTGGTTATCCAATTGTCTTAACACCATTTGTTGATGAGATTGTTTTTTATTTCATTTCATGCTCTTAAGTCCTTTGACAAAAATTAGTTGACCATATACTTGGGGGTTTGTCATTAGATATTCTATTCTGACCCAATGGTCTGAAAGTATGTCTTTGTTCCCATACCATGTTGTTTTGATCACTTTGGCTTTGTAGTTCAGCTTCCAGTTAGGTGAGCTGCCTCCAAGTTTCTTGTTTTTCAGTATGATTTTGGTTATCTGGGGTCTTTTATAATTCCACACAAACTTTATAATTGACTGTTCTAAGTTTTTGAAGAATGTTGTCTGAATTTGGATAGGAATTGCACAGGATCTATTTATTAGTTTATATAGGATGGTTATTCTCATAATATTGATTCTTTCCATCCATGATTATGGAATTTTTTTACATTCCCTTAGGTCTTCTTCAATTTTTTCTTAAGTGTCTTGAAGTTTTCATTGTGTTGGTTTCTCACCTCTTTTGTCAAGTTGAAACCTAGGGACTTGATGATTTTTTTACATTATTTTAAATGTAATAGACTCTTTTTTTAAAAAAACATTTCATTCTTTCTATTCTTTATTTACTTAAATTTTGCTTCATTTATTTATGGTTACAAGGTTTTTTACAATACAGTTGCATTTTTCACAGTTGCAAAATTGTTCATGATTGATTTTCAGTCAATCAATATACAATACCCTTCAGTACATATTTCCTGTCACCAATGTTTGTAATTTTCCTCCTGTCCTCCCCCTGTTTGTCTCTGTGACCAACATTTTTTCTCTCTCCCCATTTTCCTTTTTAGAAACTATGGTTTTCAGTATTGTTACTGAAGGGGTGTCATGTTTATAATTTTATCTCCTTTCATCACCCAGTTCTTGGTCAGGGTGATAATTTCCAACAATTATTGTCAGAGTGGTCATTCTCCGCCCTAACTGTACTCTTCTTGTGGCAAGCTTTCTACTAGGAACTCATCATAGTAGCCCTCATCTTTATTGTATTTTGATATTACCATACCATATATTTTTTTCAATATCACTAAGATAGACTTTTTGGTCTCTTTCTCCTCTAACTCATTATTTGTATAAAGAAACGCAATCAATATTTTGTGTAGTAAATTTGTAGTCATTCACTTTGCTGTATTGGTTTATTGTTTCTAGAAGGTTTTTTTTCTACTCCAGGTCTTCAATATATATATATATATATATATATATATATATATATATATATATATATATGATGTCACCTGCAAATAGAGTGTTTGACTTCCTCTTGTCCAACTTGGATCCTTTTGATTTTCTTCTCTTGCCTCATTGATGTTGCTAGGACTTCTAATTCCATGTTGATTAAGAACAGAAACAATTTATATCCTTGACTTGTGCCTGACCTCAGTGGGAGTGTGTTCTATTTTCCATCATTAAGACGACATTGGCTGGGGCCCAGAGAGATAGCACAGTGGCGTTTGCCTTGCAAGCAGCCAATCCAGGACCAAAGGTGGTTGGTTCAAATCCCAGTGTCCCATATGGTCCCCTGTGCCTGCCAGGAGCTATTTCTGAGCAGACAGCCAGGAGTAACCCCTGAGCACTGCCGGGTGTGGCCCAAAAACCAAAAAAAAAAAAAAAAAAAAAAAAAAGACTATATTGGCTATGGGATTTTTTATAATTGCCTTTACTATCTTTTTTTTTTTTTTTTTTTTTGGTTTTTGGGCCACACCCGTTTGATGCTCAGGGGTTACTCCTATGCACTCAGAAATCGCCCCTGGCTTGGGAGGACCATATGGGACTCTGGGGGATCGAACCGTGGTCCGTCCTACGCTAGTGCTTGCAAGCTAGACACCTTACCTCTAGTGCCACCTTCCCGGCCCCGCCTTTACTATCTTTTTTTTTTTTTTTGGTTTTTGGGCCACACCCTGTGACGCTCAGGGGTTACTCCTGGCTATGCGCTCAGAAGTTGCTCCTGGCTTCTTGGGGGACCATATGGGACGCCGGGGGATCGAACCACAGTCCGTCCTAGGCTAGCGCAGGCAAGGCAGGCACCTTACCTCCAGCGCCACCGCCCGGCCCCACCTTTACTATCTTGAGGAAGATTTCTTCTAGCACTATTTTGCTGAGGGTGTTAATCATGAATGAGTGCTAGATCTTGTCAAAAGCTTTCTCTTTGTGGTGTCTGATGTTTATTGATTTTCTTATATTAAAGCATAATGCATCCCTGGAATGAAATTCCCTTGATCATGATGTATGACTTTTTTATGTGCTGTTTATTTGGTTGCTAAGATTTGTTGTTTTTGTTTTTATGCAATACCCTTTTGTACTCAGGAGTTATTCCTGACTCTGTGCTCAGGATTTACTTCTGGCTGATTTGAGGATCATGTAGGATACCAGGGATTGAACCTAGATCTGCTGCATGTAAGCAAAGTATCCTATTCAAATGTGCTATCTCTCTAGCCCTTTGTTTGCTAGAATTTTTGTATCAATGTTTAACAGGGATATTTGTCTGTAATTCCATATTTTGGAAGTATCTTAGTCAGCTTTTGTATTAGCTTAATATAGTTTTATAGAATGCATTATGGAGGATTTCTGTTTTGTTTTATTTATGTAACTTCTTAAACTTGAAGACATAGTAGTTTTATTTTTTTACATTTCCATGCACTTGCATATTAGTTCAAGTCAACCTCAAAAGTTTAAGTGGGTTTTTTATTATTTTTTTTTAAAGGTTTAGAGTCAAAGAAGCACAGTAAAAACGGTCTTAGAGTGGCAATTATCGTTTGCATAGGCCCATAAAAGTATGGGGACATGGAAAGGAAAAACCTTGGCCTAAATACAAGGAGACCCTACCCCTGAAGTTTCCTGATATAAGACCAACTCTAGGCTCCAGGCAAACTAGTTTGTCCAATTCAGGTCATTGTCTATAGTGCCAATACAGTTTTATTTTTCACACAGTCTCTGTTGTTAGTATCATGTTTCTGTATTGAAGATCCTGGAATCTGTATATCCTACATTGAAGTCAGGATGGTGCGGAGTGTCCTCTAATTTCAACTCACAATTAAAGGACAATGAAGAAAGCCCTGTCCAGTATGCAGGTCGTTGTTGTTGTTTAAATCTTCTCAGTGTTAAGGGAAGACTCTTTTGAGTAAATCGATGTCAGAGCAGCAGTAGGGTCATCCCTGGTAGAGGATTGCTTCCAGGTGATGTCATAGACAACTTTGGATGTTTCATAGATGGCTTCCCTGGTTCAGGGGTGAATGGAGAATGCTCAAACCTCTGAGGCCTGTGCCAGGTCATCATGTCAATGTTCAGGGTATAAGGTCCCATTGCACCACAAGATTTGTGTGTTCCTATCTCTATTAGATAAGAGCTTATTTGTATGTATAGTATTTTTCATTTTAATGTGCCTATGCAAACAAGGAATAATGCCACGTGGCGTTATCAGCACATAAGGGGGTTGCAAGAACAAGTCCAACAATCCCCGTGACCTGGTTCAAACATAAGCATTAAACTGAGGGACTCTTTCACCAAAATTCCTTATTGAACAGTTCACAAAGAGAAAAAAAGATAAAAAGTGGGGAAAATAAACAATCTAACTTAAGACAGTGGACTCAATTGCCACCATTTAAGGGGATATTCAACAATAGTTATAGTGTTTTAAGGAATATATCTACATTATTCAAAGGAGATATGCATATCTCTTTTATGTCATTAGAAATAGTCGGGAGGAGGTTGCTGAATCCTGGACACCACTTTGGTCTGTGATTTAGCCTTTTGGAGTCTGCAAAATGATTCCACACAGTTCAATATAGGGAAATGCATTTGAGTGGGAACTAATCAGAAACCTAGTATGGTAGCAAACACAGTTACAAAATGAAAGAAGGAAGAGGCCAACAGGCTGCTGAGAGAAACAAGTAGGAAAAGAGTACTGGTCTCTTCCCAGCCTGAGAGTCCATCCTCTCATTTTTAGTTTGAATATATATGGTACCCACGCAGTTTTTGAAATGAAGACCAATGGGAAAAAATTACCAGTGAATATCCCAACATATACCAGTGCTACATCGGCCTGCCCTCCTCCCCATGTGTCCCTCCTTTGTGTAGGAAGAGAAAGGGGGAAAGCATGAGGACCACTATAGAGTCCACCTGGGCCGGCAACCAGTGAAGGCCTGGAGAAAGGGGAGAAATAGGGGAACGGCTGGAGGCCTGCCAAGCCTCCCAGCACCCTCCAAGCTAGGGAGAATGCCTCCAGCATGGGGTGTCCCCTAACCCCATACCTGGGAAGAGCTGGACTTCAGGATCAAGGAACCAGAAGCTAGATATCTGCCCAGCCCCTCCCCATGTTCCTCCCCCCTAGAGTAGGGAGGGGAAAGCCTGAGGACCCCTAAAAGAGTCCACCTGGAACTCACTTCAGGCCACCTAAGCTGGCACCCAGAAAAGGCCTAGAGTCCAGGGGGAAATAGGGGAATGGCTGGAGGCCTGCCAAGCCTCCCAGCACACCCCCAAGCTAGGGAGAATGCCTCTGGCATTCTTCTTTTGGAAGAATTTTAAGGATAATGGCAGTAAATCTCTGAATGTTTGATAAAACTCACCCATAATCCCTTCTAGGCCTGAATTTTATTCTTGGGTAGATTCTTAATTACTCTTTCAATTTCCTTACTTGCCATTTGCCTGTTTAAGTTATCTATTTTCTCCTAATACAGTTTTGGGAGATTATATATTTCTAGAAATCTGTCCATTTCTTATAGATTCTCCAGTTTAACAGAGTAAATTCATAGTAAATTCTCATGATATCTTGAATTTCTGGAGTTCCATCTTCTTTCTCCCCTTTCATTTTTTTTTTTTTTTTGGTTTTTGGTTTTTGGGCCACACCTGGCAGTGTTCAGGGGTTACTCCTGGCTGTCTGCTCAGAAATAGCTCCTGGCAGGCACGGGGGACCATATGGGACACCGGGATTTGAACCAACCACCTTTGGTCCTGGATCGGCTGCTTGCAAGGCAAACACCGCTGTGCTATCTCTCCGGGCCCCCCTTTCATTTCCAATACAATTTGTTTTTTCACTTTTTTTCTTTGTGAGCCTTGCCAATCAATAGTTTGTTTATCTTATTTAATTTTTTAGAAACACCACTTCATTGATTCTTTTGTATTGTTTTCTTGGTTCCTATAGAGTTGATTTCTGCTCTGGTTTTTATAAATCTTTCTTCTACTCTTTGGGTTTCTTTGTTGTTGGTTTTCTAGATATTTAAGATGTGCATGTAGGTTGTTGATTCTATCTTTTTCTTCTTCCTAATGTGTCTGTATAATATGGGTTTCCTTCTAATTACTGTTTTTTCTGTGTCTCATAGATTTTGACAACTTGTTTTTTATTATCATTAGTCTCAGGGAATCTTTATTTCTTCCTTGATTTTATCTTTCATCCAGATGTTATTAAACAATATATTATTCAGTGTCCAGGAGTTTCTACACATTTTTTTTATGATCGATTTTTATCTTTGTAGCATTATGGTCTGATAGGATGCTTGTTATGATTCTTATGTTTGTTCACACACACATATATGTTATGACTTATGTAAGTTTAGATTTATGTCCTAAAATGTTATCTATTCTAGAGAATGTTGAGATGTTAGGTAATTTTAGAGAACTTGTATTCAGCTTTTTGAAGACGAAAGAACCTGTATAAAGTCCCAGCTTTTAGTATCTCATTTAGAACTCTATGTCCTTACTGATATCCTGCCTAGTGGATTTATCCAATGGTGAGAGTGGAATGTTGAAATATCCCAGTACTAACATGCTTTCATCTATGTATTTCTCTAAGTTTGAGCAAAAGCTTTATAAACTTTGCTGACCCAAGTAAGAGGTTTCCTGTGAAGTCTCTGTGTATAATCTCCATACCTCCTCATGTCTACCTGATCTCCTGCACCCTGATTATCAGTAATCTCCATCATTTCTTTCTGTGTAGGTGTTTGGAATATTGTAGTCTGTGCCCACTGATATTGAAAGGTGGGAACTGTGTCACTGGTTGTAGGGATGGTGTTGGTGGGCCTAGCATTGGGGAGCATTTTGATCTCACATTCTTCCCCTTACTGTCATTATTCTGGTTATCCTGATGATAATTTTGTGGAGATCCTTATGATGTAAAAAAGTCTCTATAAAGTAAAGTCTGCCTGCATATTTACTGCATTGCATTGGAACATTTTGAGTTATATAACATTTGCTGTCTCATACACTTTTCTCCTTCAATATTAAACTCTACAATTTCCCTATCTCTTACACAACAGTTTGTTCTTTATAGTACTCCCAAGGTTGTTCTTTATGGAAGCTGGTTTACAAATATATCATCCTTGGTGTCAGTGCTGTTTATGAGCTGTTTAAGAACCATATCTGTTTCTTTCATTGAATCATTTTCCTGGTCCCAAAACCTTCATTGTGATCATCTTTTTTTCCCTGCCAGCTGGATGTACTGCCACTGTGAGGTCACTATAGGCCCTCTGTGCTGCTGCAGGGAGCACAGGGCTTGTTCTTGGCAGTTCTGCAGTGTTTGATGTGGGGAAGTAGGGTTATGTGGCTGCTGGATCTCAGATCACTGCTCGTGGGTGTGATGATTGTGATTGGCGATGGCTGAACCATCTGAAGCTCCTCCCAAGGTGTAATAGTAACTAAGGCAGCTGCAATGATGGAACTTCTTATGATTCTTTGGGACTCACTCTTCACTCCTATCATCTATTCTCATATTTTATATCTTTTATGTATCTCACTACTTCCAAGTGGGTTTCTTTGCCTTTTATAAATGACTACTTTATATTTTTATTACACCAATTATATGACAACTAATTATTTTAATAATCGTTCTTTTGTTGGTATAGTGACTTCCTAGTAGGAGATACTTTCCTTCTATGTTTTGGGTATATCATACCATTCACTTCTGGCCTGTATTGTCTAGATTAATATATCTGCTGTGGGTCATATTCCTTAGAGGGGGAATGAATATGAGGCTTTGCTTTTATCTTGTTGCTTTTACAATTCTGTTTGTTTTGATTTTGCCATTTTATTAACTCTGTGTTTTGGTGTGTTTTGGCCTATTTGAGTTTATTTTACTTGGCTATTTATTTATTTGGTTTTTGGGTCACACCAGGCAGTGCTCAGGGGGTATACTTCTGGTTCTATGCTTAGAAGTCTCTCCTGGCAGGCTTAGGGGACCATATGCCTAGGGATATGTTTGGGGGATGCTGGGATTTGAATAACAGGTTCCTCCTGGGTAGGCTGCATGCAAGGCAAATGCCTATCACTGTGCTATCTCTCCAGCACCTGGCTCTTTTTTAAAAAGTTTTATTTTTCTGAAACCATTGTGATCTACAAAGTCCTTCATAGTTGCATTTCAGATATATAGTGAGTCAGGGCCATTACCACCACCAGTGTCAACCTCTCTCCACCAATGAACCCAGAATACATCTTATACCACCACCCTTTGCCCCATGCCAGTTTAGTAGGCCAATTTAAATTTAGATTGTTAAAATTTAGGCCTCTTGATTCTATTGTCATTCACTTTGGCTTGAATATTTAGTTCTGTCCTTATATTTTCTCCATCTGAAACAACTTGGCCCCTGGCTTGGATTTCTTGCTCCTTTATCAAAGATTAGTTGATTGTATGTCTGGGAAACATTCTCTGAATAGTCAAGTTTATTCCATTGATCTGGGGATCTGTCCTTATTCCAATACTATGCTGTTTTTGATAACTATTGCTTTGTAGTACAATTTGAGGAGTACAATTGGGGGAAAGTATTGTCTCCCATATTATTTTTCCCAAATGTTGCTTTAGATATTCGAGGGTGTTTACTGTTCCAAATAAATTTCAGGAGTGTTTGATCTACTTCTTTGAAAAATTTCATGGGCATCTTTAAAGGGATTGCATTAAATCTGTACAATGCTTTGGTGAGTATTGCTATTTTAATGATATTAATTCTGCCAATCCATAGATACCAATCCATGGTATCTATCTCCATTTCCTTGTGTCCTTTCTTATTTCTTGAAGTAGGCTTTTGTAGTTTTCTTTGTATGGGTTCTTCACCTCTTTAGTTAAGTTGACCCCAAGATATTTGAGTTTGTGGGGAATGATGTGAATGGGATTTTTTAAATGTCCATTTCTTTATAATTATTAGTGTATAAGACTTTTGCATGTTAATTTTGTATCCTGCCACTTTGCTATATGAATCTATTGTTTCTAGAAGATTTTTGGCAGAGTCTTTAAGGTTTTCTAAATATATTATCAAGTCATTTGCAAACAATGAGAGCTTGACTTCTTCCTTAACTATGTGGATGACCTTGATATCTTTTTCTTGCCTAGTCGCTATGGCAAGTATTTCCAGCACTATGTTGAATAGGAGTGGTGAGAGAGGGCAACCTGGTCTTATACTAGATTTTAGAGAAAAGGCTTTTAGTTTTTCTCCATTGAGGATAATATTTGCCATTGGCTTGTTGTAGATGGCTTTGACTATTTTGAGAAAAATCCTTCCATTTCCATCTTGATGAGAGTTTTTATCAAGAATGGGTGTTGGACCTTATCAAATGCTTTCTATGCATCTATTGAAATGATCATGTGGTTTTTTAATTTTTTTGTTGATATGGTGTATTATGTTGATAGATTTACAAATGTTAAACCAGACTTACATTCCTGGGATGAAACCTACTTGGTTGTGGTGGATGATCTTCTTGATGATGCAATTGAATTCTATTTGCCAGAATTTTGTTGAGAATCTTTGCATCTGAGTTTATCAGAAATATTGGTCTGTAATTTTCTTTTTTGGCAGCATCTATGTCTGATTTTGGTATCAAGGTGATGTTAGCTTTATAGAAACTATTTGGAAGTGTTCCTGTTTCTTCAATTTTATGAAATAGCCTTAAAAGAATTGGTAAAAGTTCCTCTTGAAAGGTTTGAAAGAATTCATTAGTGAACCCATCTGGGCATGGGCTTTTGTTTTTGGGAAGATGTTTTTTTATCACCATTTTAATTTTCTCAATAGTAATGAGGCTGTTTAGATATGCTACCTCATCCTTATTTAACCATGGAAAGTTATGAGTCCAAGAATTTGTCTGTATTTGCCACATTGTCATGTTTTGTGGCATAGAGTTTCTCAAAGTAGTCTCTGATTACACTTTGAATCTCTGCAATATGTGTAGTGATCTTCTTCCTTTCACTTATAATCTGGCTTATCAAGTTTCTCTCTCTGATTTTCTTTGTGAGTTTTGCCAGTGGTTTATCAATCTTGTTTATATTTTCAAAGAACCATCTTTTGCTTTCATTGATCTTTCGGATTGTTTTCTGGATTTCCACTTCAATGATTTCTGCTCTAAGCTTTGTTATTTCCTTCTGCCTACCTATTTTGGTTCCATTTGTTTATCATTTCCTAATTTTATAAGCTGTGTCATTAAGCTATTCATGTAGGCCCCCTTTTCCTGATATGTGCTTGCAAAGCTATAAATTTTTCTCTCAGTACCACTTTTGCTATGTCTCACAAATTATGATAATTTGTGCCTTTATTGTCATTTTTTCCATGAATGTTTGATTTTTTGTTTGTTTTTGGGTCACCCCGGCGGTGCTCAGGGGTTACTCGTGGCTGTCTGCTCAGAAATAGCTTCTGGCAGGCACGGGGGACCATGTGGGACACTTGGATTTGAACCAATCACATTTGGTCCTGGATCGGCTGCTTGCAAGGCAAACGCTGCTGTGCTATCTCTCGGGGCCCTGATTTCCTCTTTGATTTCATCTTGGACCCACTGGTTGTTCAGTAGTAAGCTGTTTAATGCCCAGGTCTTAAAGTTCTTCTGTGTTTCTTTGTAGTTCACATCTAATTTCAGTGCCTTCTGATCAGCAAAGGTACTCTGCACTATTTCTATCCTCTTGATTTTATGGAGATATGTTTTATAAGCCAGCATGTGGTCTATCCTGGAGAATGAGTCATGTGCATTGGAGATGAATGTGTATCCAGGTTTCTGGGGATGGAGTGCCCTATATATATATCTACTAGCCCACTCTCTTCCATTTCTCTTTTTCAGAGCTAGTATATTTTTGTTGGGTTTCAGTCTGACCTAACAAGGGGTGACAGGGTAAAAGGTGTTGAGGTGTCCCACAATTATTGTGTTGTTATTGTTGTAATATTTTAGATTTTTCAACAATTGCATTAAATACTTTTCTGGTCCCTCATTGGGTGCATATATGTTTAGGAGTTTGATTTCTTTCTGTTGTACATATCCTTTGATTAGTACAAAATGTCCATCTTTTTTTCCCTTACAACTCTTCTGAGTGTAAAGTTTGTACTCTAGCTTTTTTAAGGGCGTTGTTTGCTTAAGATTTTCCTCCAGTCTTTGATTTTGAGTCAATGTTTGTTCTGACTATTTAGGTGTGTTTCTTGTAGGCAGCAGACAGTTGGATTCAGTCTTTTGATCCATTTAGCCACCCTGTGTCTCTTTCCTGGTGTATTTAGTCCATTGACATTGAGAGAGATAATTGTTATGAGATTTAGTGCCATCTTTGTGTAGAAGTTTGGTGTGTCTATTGATCAGTTTTGTCTTAAAGTAGACCTTTCAGTTTTTCTTTTAAGGCTGGTTTTGAGTCTGCAAAGTTTCTGACTTGTTTATTTGTGAAGCTATGTATACTTCCTTCAAACCTGAAGATGAGCTTTGCTGGGTGCAATATACTAGGTGAAGCTAATTTTTTGTCACTATGTCCCAACACTGCCTTCTGGCCTTGAATGTTTCTTGATTGGTCTGCTGTAAATTTTAAGAATGCTCCTTTGAATGTAATTTACCTTTTTGATCTTGTTGCTTTTTAGTATTCTGTCCCTATCTGTGGGATTCATGACTAGGATGTGTCTTGGGGTGCTTTTCCTTGGTTCTATTTTAGCTGGTACTCTTCGGGCATGCAGTATTTGGTTGCATGTAGTCTTTAGCTCTGGTAGGTTTTCTGTAATGTTGTCTTTGACTGTTGATTCTTTCTGGAGATTTTCTTCCTGGGTCTCTGGGATTCCAATGATTCATAAGTTGCTTCTGTTGATCTTATCAAAGACTTCTATTTTCATCATTCACATTATTTGAGTAATTTTTCCATTGTCTGATCATTTTTATTTAAGGCTATTTTTTTTCAATCTCTTCTGCACTATGGAGTTGTTATGCATCTTATCTTCCAGCTCACTGATTCTATCCTCAGCTGCTGTTATCCTGTTTGACAGCCTTTCCATTGAGGTTTTCAATTCATCTACTTATTTTTTTCAGACCTATTGTTTCAGTTTTCTGATTTATTTCTTCATATCCTCTTGATTCTTATTAGTGTGCTTTCTTTGAGTTCTGTGAACATCTTCTAATTTTCTTCTCTAAACTCCATATCTAAGAGACTAACTAGGTGGTTGGCTGTTTTTGGGTCATCAGAGTTGCCATCTTCATTCTCTATTCCTTTTGTTGGCCTGAGTTGTTTCCCCATTGTTACGCTTGCATTGTGGGGTTTTCTATGTGTTGTAGTGGTATGATGCATGCGGCCACGAAGTGAAGCAGAGTGGTCGCTCTCCTCTGTTTCCACACTTTGTTAGTAGGATGACTCACCTTCAAAGAAGACTAGCCCTTGGAGAAGAATGATGCAGAGAATCAAGTCCCAGGCTGAAGCAAGCAGAGAAAAGACCCAAGATGTCTACCGTCCTTCAGAGACACAGCAGAAGTTAGTTAGCTCCACTGTCTGTGGGCAGAGCAACTCACCTTCAAAGAAGACGATATTCGTGTGTGTATGTGTGTTTTGGTCACACCCTGCAGTGCTCAGGGGTGACTCCTGGCTCTATGCTCAGAAATCGCTCCTGGTAGACTCACGGACCATATGGGATGCCGGAATTCGAACCACCGACCTTCGGCATGCAAGGCAAGGGCTTTACCTCCATGCTAACTCTCCGGCCCCGATATCCCCGTTTTTGTAATTAAAAGATAATTAGTTTGCTGAGTCCCTCCGTTGGAATTTTCAGTTCAGCTACTATATTATTTAACTCAATGAAATTCTGTCAGAAATATCTCACCTTTTGTCTTTGTTAAACATTTCTTGGGGCCGGGCGGTGGCGCTCGAGGTAAGGTGCCTGCCTTACCTGCGCTAGCCTAGGAGACGGACCGCGGTTCGATCCCCCGGCGTCCCATATGGTCCCCCAAGCCAGGAGCGACTTCTGAGCGCATAGCCAGGAGTAACCCCTGAGCGTCACAGGGTGTGGCCCAAAAACAAACAAACAAAAAAAACATTTCTTAAATTGGTTTCCTGATTTTAGGGAATCTTATTAGGATTTGTGCTTTGAAGTTTTATCAGGAAGTTTAGAAAGCTTTATATGCTTAGAATTTTTCTCAGGCTTTTGACTTTACACACCAGTGTGAGTGAAATCTTTTATTTCTTCATATGTCTTGTTCTACTGAGGGAGATGAGGGTTTTTCTCTAAAGATCAGGTGGCCACGAGGGGCTTACTATTACTGTTCTAGGTTGGCTGCACATCTGAGTTTTCATGGACTAGGAAACTCCTGGAAAATTACTGTCCCTAGTATTGCAGTCATGGTACCAATACCTACCAGCTTGGTTGGTGACTCAGGATTCATTAATTACTTGTGTCCTGTGGAGGCTGTGAAATCATGGCCAAGTGAACTTACTAGCAACTTGGGGTTACAGTCATGAATGACCAATTGACATTTCCAGAAAATGTCAGATGGAAATGGATCAAATTGTGTGGCATAAAGTAACAGATGTTTTAATTTCTGTTTTTTTGTAATTTTATTTATTTATTTATTTTTAATCAAAGTGGATTACATATCTTTCATAGTAATATTTTAGGTACTTATTAACATTGAAGCAGGGGAATTCCCACCACCAAAGTTGACCTCCCTCCCTCCACATCCCCAGCATGCCTCTGATACCCCTTACCCCTCGGGCTGCTAATATAAGTGAGCCCCTCTGTATCTAGCTTGTTGTATATTGGGTATCAATTCTGTTGTTGGCTTTGGATTTGGTTATTATGTCTGATCATTTTTATTACTATTTAATGATCATACAGTTATTTGGGCTTGGTACCCTCTGTTATTTCCCTCTCAATTCGAGGGCAGAGCAAGATGGTTCCAGTTATGTGGTACTGTTTGAAAGGAAAAAGGAAAATAAAAGAAAGAAATAGGATGGGGTAAAAATGCCACAGGCCTAAAGGGGGAAGGGTCCTTCTCAAGGATCTAAACATCAGTTTTGAGAGAAGAAAGGAAATATGATGAGGATCACCACAACAATACAAAAAGAAAAATCAAACAAGAAATCCAATGAGCACTACAGCACAAGCCCCTTGCACCACACATTAATCACACTTCGGAAAAAAAGTCAGAATGGAGCACAAAAGAAAGGAAACAACAACGACAATAATAAAACTAAAACAAAAAAAAACACCCCCCCAAACAAAACAAAAACAAATACCAAAAAACAAAACAATAAAACCCCACAAAAACAAAACAAAAAATTAAATTTGTGCTGGTTCCTTTTATTTTTTCTCTTTCCTTCTGCATAGGTACAGTAAATATTGGGGAAATTAGAAAGGGAATTCCCTTGGCCTAAGTGATATAGGGTTTCTCCACACTTGAAGCATGTTGTCATGGGATTAACTACAGACTCCATGTGTGTTCATTTACTCTCCCCTAGATCCTTCTGTGGTGTATGGGAGACATCTGTTCTGTTATGAGTGATAAAATCAGACCTCTGATCTAGAGATCTAGGTATCTGCAATGGGTCAAGGAATGGAATTTATGAAGTCTTTTTTTTTTTTTTTTTTGGCTCTCAAAGTTCAGTTCCTTTATTGTCCAAGTAACAGATGTTTTGACAATGCCTTTTTTTTTTTTTTGATGGAGGGCACACCCAGTGTGTGTGAAACCTCTCCTGCTTGGGTATATGGGATGCTGGGGGATTGAACCGTGGTCTGTTCTAGGCTAGCAGGCAAGGCAGACATCTTACCACTTGTACCACCACTCTGGCAGTGCTTCTTAAGATGATTTTGAGCAAGTCTAGCCACAACAGTTGTCAACATTTTGGGCACTGGGTACCCATGAGTCAAATTTGATCAAAGCTTGTAAGCAACAAGTTTGAATGCTGAAGGCAACAATACTTCAAGTTGGAAATCCTGGGGGATATCAATTTGGAATTCAAGGTTTCCAATATTGTCCAGTGCTAGCTATATGCCAAATTTAAACATTCCTCTCTATGTGTGGGGTAAGTGGGATTTAAATCCTTCTGCATCTGCAATCCTCCTTCCCCAAGATTGAAAAGTATGAATGGCAGCAAGGGGTTTGATGTTATCCAACTTTGGTCACCCATGCCCTGGCTGGGGAAATTGAGGAATTTAAGAGGAGATTTGGGTCTCTGTCACAGAACATACCCTCTGCAACTAAACTGGAACATAACAGGTAGTGGGTCCTTTTTCTAAGTAGTTTTGCTTTGGGGGTTTGGAGTACTATCCAACTATTAAAGAGTACAGCTTGATTATAAGCAATCAGTTGTGGGAGGGACCCTATGCTATTTAAGTTTAAGCAGTATATCTCAACTTTTAAGTTCAGATATTTGTTTAGGGTGAATATAATTTTCCCCCAGATTTTGTCCTGATGGATCCAATAAGAAGACCTCCACTAGCAAGGTTGGACAAGGTCATGAAAACGATGCCTGTTGAATACCCCAATATCTGCTTTTATATAATAAGGTTTTATTTTTACTTCCTTAGTATAGAAGTGATGCTGGGTGTTCTGTGTAGAATATGTTATATTTGGAGGACTGATGCATTGGTGGAAGGCTGTACCCCCCAATCATGACCTATTTGTATAAGGAATTCAGAGCCCTAGGACACTTGGGTACCACTTTTGGTGCCAGGTCTGATTATAATCTGTATGTGGATTGGGATGGAGACACTGGTCCCCATAAGTTTGGTGTAAAAACACCTAGAAAATGTTTTCTGGATACATTTTCAGTGCTTTCCAAGTAATTGTAGAGGTAAGTGGGTATATGGGTCCTGCAGGATGGGTGGAGGTATAGCTGAGGTATGCTTCTCTATGAATGTCCCTCACTGGGAAGCTGTAGTTAAAAGATGATGTAGATATTCTGAGGGTAGTGACATAAGGAGAAATGAAGGTGAATAAGAACTGGTGGGCCACAGTGATGGTGATATAATACTTGGACACAGTCCCATTACCAGAACTGACTAGAGTACATCATTGATCTCAGCATTACTGATAACAATATCTTTTTTTCTTTTCTTTTCTTTTCTTTTTTTGGTTTTTGGGTCATACCCGACAGCGCTCAGGGGTTACTCCTGACTCCAGTTCAGAAACCGCTCCTGGCAGGCTCAGTGACCATACGGGATGTCGGGATTCGAACCAATGACCTGCAGTAAGGTACCACCATGCTATCTCTCCACCCAGTCTTTTTCTTTTTCTTTCTTTTCTTTCTTTCTTTCTTTCTTTCTTTCTTTCTTTCTTTCTCTTTCTTTCTTTCTTTCTTTCTTTCTTCTTTCTTTCTTTCTTTCTTTCTTTCTTTCTTTCTTTCTTTCTTTCTTTCTTTCTTTCTTCTTTTTCTCTTTCTTCTTTCTTTCTTTCTTCTTTCTTTCTTTCTTTCTTTCTTTCTTTGTTTTTCTTCTTTCTTTCTTTCTTTCTTTCTTTCTTTCTTCCTTCCTTTCTTCTTTCTTTCTTTTTTCTTTCTTCCTTCTACCTTTTTCTTCTGTTTTCTTTTTTTCTTTCTTTCTTTCTTTTTTCTTTCTTTCTTTCTTTGTTCTTTCTTTCTCTTTCTTTTTCTTTCTTTCTTTCTTTCTTCTTTCTCTCTCTTTCTTTTTTTCTTTCTTTCTTTCTTTCTTTCTTCTTTCTTTCTTTTGTTCTTTCTTCTTTCTTTCTTTCTTTCTTTCTTTCTTTCTTTCTTTCTTTCTTTCTTTCTTTCTTTCTTTCTTTCTTTCTTTCTTTCTTTCTTTCTTTCTTTCTTTCTTTCTTTCTTTCTTTCTTTCTTTCCTTCCTTCCTTCCTTCCTTCTTCCTTCCTTCCTTCCTTCCTTCCTTCCTTCCTTCCTTCCTTCTTCCTTCCTTCTTCTTTCTTTCTTTCTTTCTTTCTTTCTTTCTTTTCTTTCCTTTCTTTCTTTCTTTCTTTTTTCTTTCTTTCTTTCTTTCTTTCTTTCTTTCTTTCTTTCTTTCTTTCTTTCTTTCTTTCTTTCTTTCTTTCTTTCTTTCTTTCTTTCTTTCTTTCTTTCTTTCTCTTTCTTTCTTTTCCTTCTTTCCTTCCTTCCTTTCTTTTCCTTCCTTCCTTCCTTCCTTCCTTCCTTCCTTCCTTCCTTCCTTCCTTCCTTCCTTCCTTCCTTCCTTTCTTCTCCTTCCTTCCTTCCTTCCTTCCTTCCTTCCTTCCTTCCTTCCTTCCTTCCTTCCTTCCTTCCTTCCTTCCTTTCTTCTCCTTCCTTCCTTCCTTCCTTCCTTCCTTCCTTCCTTCCTTCCTTCCTTCCTTCCTTTCTTTTCCTTCCTTCCTTCCTTCCTTCCTTCCTTCCTTCCTTCCTTCCTTTTCCTTCCTTCCTTCCTTCCTTCCTTCCTTCCTTCCTTCCTTCCTTTCCTTCCTTTCCTTCCTTTCCTTCCTTCCTTCCTTCCTTCCTTCCTTCCTACCTTCCTTCCTTCCTTCCTTCCTTCCTTCCTTCCTTCCTTCCTTCCCTCCCTCCCACCCTCCTTTCCTTCCTTCCTTCCTTCCTTCCTTCCTTCCTTCCTTCCTTCCTTCCTTCCTTCCTTCCTTCCTTCCTTCCTTCCTTCCTTCCTTCCTTCCTTTTTTTATCTTTCTTTCTTTCCTTCTTTCTTTCTTTTGGGGGGGCACACCTAGTGATGCTCAGGGGTTACTCCTGGCTATATGCTTAAAAATTGCTCCTGGCTCGGGAGACCATTTGGGATGTCAGGAATCAAACCCAGGTCTGTCCTGGGTCAGCAGTGTGCAAGGCTTACCTCTGTGTTATCACTTTGGCCCTAATACCTTCTTTCTTTACCTCCATTAGTTAAGGCATGGGAGAAAAATACAGTATATCTTTGCCTCTCTTGACTTGAACAATAATATCAAAGAAGATAGCTCTAGCATGTTTATAAAAAAATTCTTGAATTTTAAAGCCATAGAATTAGACATTGAGCCTCCTCATGTCACAGAGAAAGGACTGAGGAAGATTTTAAGGAACAGGACTCCCTGCTTTCCTCCTGGGCTTATTAAACACACCCCAATGTGAAAATAGGGCAAAGGTGGCTTGCTCACCTTTCTTTGTTCTGGAAACCTGATATGTGTTTGAAGAGGGGAGGTATGAAAATCCTTCAGATCTGTTTAAAAACTAGAGGAAGGCACAGAACAGTTATCAAAAGGCTGGTTCAACATTCTTCCACATTTCAACACCCCTGATCTTGCATTCTCCCAGCAGCACCTACTCAGATCCGCTCAACATGGCCACTTAAGTAACTCAATTACTCTCACAGGCACTTTTACATAATGCACCTCCCATCAGGTGGGGTGCTCAATCATTCAGCACAGGCCCCAGCACCTCTCCTCTAATATCACTTTACACACAGTTAATGAACACAGGTTCCCAACAAGTGGCTCCACCAGTCAATAAAGGACAGAGCAATTTTACCTGCCCTGTTGCCGCTGCTGCCTCTGGAGCCAATTAGCCTCCACCTTCCTAGGTGCTGCGGGAATACATTTCCCAAAGTGATTCTCCTGCTAACTCTGGAGTTATTTTTCTCTTATTGTCTTTCTTCACAGAGAGCATAGGATACAGGGAGGCAGTTCAAGTGACAGGCTAGACAGATCAGCTGTGGGAGCTGGAGCCATGATTTAAATTTACTATCTAGCTCCATCGTTTGGATCCAAACAAAGGAGTACAGGGTTATTTGAGATGTGGGGGGAGATAAAAGGAACCCCCACCACTCTAGCTGATCTGAAAATTTAGGAAGCTCTTTTGAAACCAGATTACTGTGTATTTTAACCCCTCTTCTTTTCTCATCTCTCATGGTTTGAACAATTACCTGATAGATAATCTTGGAAGAAATTGTACATATCCGCAGTCTTCATTGAGTTTTCTTCCGGCTTTCCTGTCTTGTGAAATCACAGGGGTGAGGATGGTTCTTCTGTTGGCAGTACTTGGACAATATCTGGCTGGGTGATTGTAGGCCATAAAATTTGCTAAGTTCTTGATTTGCTTTCTGGTGAATTTTTGGTTTGCTTCTCACATCAGGTTAATGAGAGGACCAAAGGATAAAGTGTTGGTGAAAGAATTTTGTAAAAAGTAAAGGTACGCACAGGTAAATCGTTTTGAGTGATGATGTGGGGAATTGAAAAGAGCAATGGATAGAAGTCATGTTAGAATCCTGAGTGATTTTCTCTTCTGCCCTGTCACTTACTAGCTCAGGGGCTTGGAACATATTATCTCACTCACTACTTGAGAAGATAAAGCAAACTTCATAAATTGTTTGAAAATGGAAAGGTAATAAAAACGCATATTTAGAAAACTGAAATATTTCATATTGGAAGTATTTTTTTACTATGCCTATGTTTAGTTGTGGCCTTAATACAGTTTGTCTCGTTTCTTTGATGTTTGATTTACTTTATATTATTTCCACTTACTTCATGCTTTAGTTAAAATGTCTCATATTTTAGTTTTTATTTAATTAGACAGTAACTTTATCCATGAACTTGTGTGGATCAGATATGCAATGGTTCCTTCAAGTTTCTCACTGTTGAAAGATTTGTGTATAGCCAGGCTTCATAAATGCAGAGATTTCATCACTGTAGCACTATATGTTTGTCACCTACTCTCCAACAAAGTTATAAATAAAGTTATGTGTGTTTTGACTCAAGAAAAAAAAAAGTGACCCCAGAAAGTCTTTGACATTACTATCTTTTCTCGATTTCCTTTTCTTGGATGCAGTGAGACTGGTTTTCTTCCTTTTATTAAACTTTTAGTTTTATTTATTTTTTAATAATATATTATTTAAGCACCATGATTACAAACATGTTTGTAGTTGGATTTCAGTCATAAAAAGTACACCTCCTTACCAGTACAACCTTCCTGCCACCAATGCCCCCATCTCCCCACTCCCTAAGTATTTGAGTCAGGCATTCTACTTCTCTCACTCATTAACATTGTCCTGATAGTTGTTAGTATAGTTATTTCTCTAACTGCATTCACCACTCTTTGTGGTAAACTTCTGGTTTTCTAAGCAAACCTGGAAACTGCTCACTGATCACAAGCGCTCTCCCAATGAGAGAGTAAAATTTTTTTGTGGTGAGGTCTGTAACTAATAAAATGAGACTAGAAGAGAAATATGTTGGGCTGGAACAATATTACAGCGCATAGAGTGCTTATCTTGTTCAAATAGCTTACTTAGATCCATTGGACCACATAGGGGCCTTGAGCTATGCAGGAATGATCCATGAAAGCAGAGCCTGGAATACGCCCTGAACACCACTGGATGTTTGCCTGAAAGTCCCCCCAAAAGTCTTAAGTTAAAGTTATAATTCCATTCCATTTTAATATAATATCTTAAACTTAAATTGCAATAGAAAATATATTGAATATAACAAAGCTGCATTTGCATGACCTAATCAATGTAGCTTTTGCGTTATATAGGATGGAGCTGCACGTATTCTCCTTTGCAGTTGTTAATGCATATTTTCTTTTAGTTTCTGGGATTAGAATAAAAAAGTATGACTTTAGAGCTCCATTTTTGATTTTCAGAAGTCAAAAGCTTGTTATAGACAGTAGTACTCTTCTTGTGTCCATCACAACAACATTTGCTGCAATGATATTTGGAAAGTTCTGACCCATTAAAGGAATATCTACAATGGCTGAAAACATCATTGATATAAAATCATGGACTAAAGAAATGTCAGCTGTATAAGGATGCAAGCAAGGCTAGGGTAAAGAAACAAGCAAATATTGTAGGATCGAGGCACTCTTTTTATGTTGTTTATAGAAATTTTTATAGTTTTGATGATTTAAAGAGGTTTATAGTTTTTTACTTTTTTTTAATTTTTATATTTAATTATGAGAACAAGGGTGCAAAGAAAGAGGACAAGGTAAAGTTACAGTAGAAGGACAATCACCCATAACATAATTCTCAGAAGTCCCCTTGCTGATAACTTTGAAATTTCAGCCAAAGAACATTAAGATAAATAAGACAGAATCCATGTACAATTACTTTGTCCCTCAAGTCCCCAGATTGTAACACATTATAATATTTCTTAACAGTACACAAGGCAATCTAAAGCCATAAAACTTACATAACTCCTTAAACATTACAGGCATAGTATTTTCTTACATTTCCATATACATGCATATTAGCTTAAGTTAACCTCAAATTTTAAGTGAGTTCTTTTTAAGGATTAGAGTCAATGGAGCACAGTAAAAATGGTGTTAGAGTGGCAATTGTTGTTTGCATAGGCCCACCAAAATATGAGGGACATGGAAAGAAATAACCTTGGCCTAAGTACAAAGAGACCAGACCCCTGAAGTTTCCTGGCACAAGACCAAGTCTAGGCTCCAGGCAAGCTAGATCGTCCAATCCAATACATTGTCTGTAGTGCCAACACACTTTTATTTTTCACACAGTCTCTGTTGTTGGTATCATGTTTCTGTATTAAAGATCCTGGAATCTGCATATCTTACATTGAAGTCAGGATGTGGAGCATCCTCTCCTTTCACCTCACAATCAAAAGGGCAATGCAGGGAGCCCTGTCCTGTAAGCAGGTCGTTGTTGTTGTTAAGTCTTCTCAGTGTTAAGGGAAGTCTCTTTTGAGCAGGTCGAAGTCTGAGCAGTGTAGGTCTTCCATGGTAGAGGATTGCTTCCAGGTGATGTTATAGACCAGCCTGGATGTTTTGTGGATGGCTTCCCTGGTTCAGGGGAGAATGGATTATGCCCTTTCTTCTGAGGTCTGTGCCAGGTTGTTATGTCAATGTTCAGGGTGTAAGGTCCCTTTGCACTACAAGATTTGTGTGTTCCAATCTCTATTAGATAGGATCTTATTTGCATGTATAGTATTTTCCCATTTTAATGTGCCTATGCAAATAAGAAGCAATGCCACGTGGTGTTATTGGCGCATATGGGGGCCATAAGAACAATTCCAATGATTCCCATGACATGGTTCAATCATAAGCATTAAACTGGGGGACTCTTCCACCAAAATTCCTTGTTAAACAGCTCAAAAAGAGAAGATAAAAAGTGGTTAGAATCATCACTGTATAAGACAACATTTAGTAAGAAGTATAGCTGTCAGAGAAAAAACACAAAATATTCTAAAGAAATACATGTCCATTTTATGTATCTTGAAACAGTATGGCGTTGTCATACACAATGCACAGCTTTGGACTGTGATTAGGATTGTACACTACTGAAGTTAAAAAGAGTAATGTAGGTTAGTGATGTTTGAGAGGGGTTAGAGAGTTAAGGAGTAAAAAGGAGCTTTGTAGGGGTGTGGGAAAGGGCAGAATACAAAATGAACATTCTGTATACGCAAAACATAACATAAGAATAAGGAATATTCTGAATACATAAAGTACGCGCGGTTCTGTAGTTTTTGGATGCCTAGGGAGGAATTTCTCACCCCCTCCCCCCAGGGCCCGATTAACCAGGCGTGGCCCTGAAGACCCGCCTGGTGTGGGGGGAATCTTGTTCACCTGGACTAATAGTTTTTTACTTTTTATCCTCCTCTATTTCTGATTTACTTCATGAAGTCACTGGGTAGAGACTTATGAATACCCCTGGATTTATTATTACAATGTATTAAATAAAGATATTAATGACATATATTATAGATTATAGATTTATGAACATTTTAATGATTATTATATGCAAAGCATACACACCCAAAATACAACTATGGATATTCTTTCAAAGAAAAGTATTTAATTTCTTTTATTTTTTAATACTTTAAGCACCATGGTTACAAAATTGTCATGATTGATTTTTTTCTAATCGAATCCTTCACCAGTACACTTTTCCTACTACTAATGCCACTTTTCTCCTATACCCACTCATTCTTGCCTGATTCTGGGCCAAGCATTTTACTTCTCTCGCTTTCCTTTTTGACACTGATTTGCACTATTTTTAATAAAGAGATACCATGCATATCCCTTTTCCTCTTTCATACCTAGTTCTTGTCCAGAGTGATCAATTTCAACTATCATTGTCATAGTAGACCTTCTCTACTCTAACTACACTGATCACTTTTCATGTCAAGCTTCCTACCATGGACTAGTCTTCCTGTTCCTTGTCTCTATAGACAAATATAAGTCTAAAGTTATTTCAAGTGTTTTCTCATAGAAATAATTTTTTGAATTTTGGAAGCTCATGCTAAATCTTTTGAGGGTGACTACATTTGATGTACCATTGCAGGGAAATTTTTGTTTGGAAACAAGGGTAGCCATCACTTTGTAATTGGTGTGAAAATATATTGGGTTCATGTATAGTCAATGACTCATGATATACGTTTGAATAAAGAAGAAGAAACAGCACAAAGGTTAGATCATAATCGTCACTCTAATGGATATTTTGCATTAGAAGGTTGCATTAGAAAGGTTAAAATTATTTTATTGTAAAAATTTTAGAAAAGCATTAGAATTTGGAAACAAAGAACAGGCCTATTTTACCAGGAAGTCTTACTATCTGTTAATAACATGGAGAGCTGAGTTTGTCACTCAGTGATAAAGTATTTATGTTGCATATTTGAAATCCTAGGTTTGGTCTCTGTCAGAGAAAACCAATCGCTCCCCTAAAGAAAACCAATAACCATCAAGAAGAACCCCCACCATAAAAATATGTGTATAAATATGTTTAAAGCACACCACTGTTTCCTATTTCTCTAGTGAGAAGATTGGGGCCACAAATTGACTTGGGAAAGATGCAGTGAAGCATCTGCCTGATTTCCACTTCCATTTATATTAGACTAGAGACAGGGATGATTATATTTTCAGTCTATTCAGTCTTAAGTCTAAGTTAGTTTTTTTCTTTTAAACATTAGTAAGTGACATTTATAATTATACAGAAAATAGAGAATAGCTTGAAAACACTCAATGTAATTATTATTAACTTCAACTATTACTGCCATTTACCATCTGATTTTAATCTCTCATGATATGTTCTTGTTCTATTTGAAATATTTTAAAGTAAGTCTAAAACACCAAGATTTAAAACTTTTGAATACTTTAATATGCATTAATACTGATAGATTTAAAGATGTTTTTATCATATAATATTAAAAATACAGCAAATATTACCTAATAACTAGCTCATATCCACTTTTCATTTTTGTCTTTGAAATATCCTATATATCTTATAAATAAGAATTTAAATGGAAAACTGTATATAGCTGACTATATTTTAGTGTATTCATTTTCTATGTCACTAATCTTATTTTTACATTTTATTTTATTTTTTATATTAATATCTTTATTTAAACACCTTGATTATAAATATGATTCTAGTTTGGTTTTAGTCATGTAAAGAACAACCCCCTGCATCAGTGCAACATTCCCACCACCAATGTCCCAAATCTGCCTTCTCCCCACCCCCCCACCTGTACCCCCACCTGTACAGGCTTTCCAATTCCCTCATTCATTCACATGGTTATGATAGTTCTCAGTTATTTCTCTAACTGCACTCACCCACTCTTTGTGGTGAGCTTCATGTCATGAGCTGGACCTTCCAGCCCTCTGTTCTTTGTCTCTGAAGATTATTGCAAAAATATCTTTTATTTTTCTTAAAACCCATAGATTAGTGAGACTATTCTGTGTCTATCTCTCTCCTTCTGACTTATTTTACTCAGCATAATAGATTCCATGTACATCCATGTATTAGTGACATGGTATTAGTAAGACTAGAATTAGTATTCTCAATGAGTTAAAATGATCTTTGGTAGAGTAAAGGTCACTGGATCAGGGAGTAGGAGACCTTTTACTTAGGATCTATTTCTACTGGTAACTATTAGTATAATCTTGGCGTCTTTTCTGGGTCTTAGTTTCCACACTTAAAAAGTGAAGGGGTTTGATTAGCTAGTCTAGATGAGAATCCTTCCTAAATAGCAGGATAAACAGAATAGAAATGGTTGTTATACACCTCTTATAGTGACTTGGCTTAGGCTTCAGAAGATCGGACATTGATCACTCACCCCTAAACCTTGGATCCCATCTATAAAGAAAACCATGGTTTTCTACACCAACATCAGGAATTGGACTTCCACCAGGAAAGGCCATACTACTGTCCTGGAATCTACTTACTCCAGAGTGGGTTCTTATGACACCCTAACGACTTGGTAACAGCAACAACCTGCTTTCAGGGCAGGGTTCTCTGCATTGCCATCTAATGGTGAAATGAAACCAGAAGATGCTCCATGTCACCTTGATATTAATGTAGGATCTGAACAGAAACCAGGATCTTTTTTTTTTTTTTCCACAAACTAATGACTTTATTTTATTTTTTTTTTTTGATTTAAATGTTAATTTATTTCAAAAACATGCCCACTCATTAACACTTAAGGAGACATCAGAAGTAATGCTTTATCTGGGCATTCTGTAACCAATATTACCAGCACTTAAAATAATCATTCCATTGGCTATGGATTCTACTTCTTTTTTTTTTTTTTTTTTTTTAATTTTTTTTTTATTTAAACACCTTGATTACATACATGATTGTGTTTGGGTTTCAGTCATAAAAGGAACACCACCCATCACCAGTGCAACATTCCCATCACCCAAGTCCCAAATCACCCTCCTCCCCACCCAACCCCCGCCTGTACCCTAAACAGGCTCTACATTTCCCTCATACATTCTCAATATTAGGACAGTTCAAAATGTAGTTATTTCTCTAACTAAACTCATCACTCTTTGTGGTGAGCTTCCTGAGGGTGAGCTGGAACTTCCAGCTCTTTTCTCTTTTGTGTCTGAAAATTATTATTACAAGGGTGTCTTTCATTTTTCTTAAAACCCATAGATGAGTGAGACCATTCTGCGTTTTTCTCTCTCTCTCTGACTTATTTCACTCAGCATAATAGATTCCATGTACATCCATGTATAGGAAAATTTCATGACTTCATCTCTCCTGACAGCTGCATAATATTCCATTGTGTATATGTACCACAGTTTCTTTAGCCATTCATCTGTTGAAGGGCATCTTGGTTGTTTCCAGAGTCTTGCTATGGTAAATAGAGCTGCAATGAATATAGGTGTAAGGAAGGGGTTTTTGTATTGTATTTTTGTGTTCCTAGGGTATATTCCTAGGAGTGGTATAGCTGGATCGTATGGGAGCTCGATTTCCAGTTTTTGGAGGAATCTCCATATCGCTTTCCATAAAGGTTGAACTAGACAGCATTCCCACCAGCAGTGGATAAGAGTTCCTTTCTCTCCACATCCCCGCCAACACTGTTTATTCTCATTCTTTGTGATGTGTGCCATTCTCTGGGGTGTGAGGTGGTATCTCATCGTTGTTTTGATTTGCATCTCCCTGATGATTAGTGATGTGGAACATTTTTTCATGTGTCTTTTGGCCATGCGTATTTCTTCTTTGTCAAAGTGTCTGTTCATTTCTTCTCCCCATTTTTTGATGGGGTTAGATGTTTTTTTTCTTGTAAAGTTCTGTCAGTGCCTTGTATATTTTGGAGATTAGCCCCTTATCTGATGGGTATTGGGTGAATAGTTTCTCCCACTCAGTGGGTGGCTCTTGTATCCTGGGCACTATTTCCTTTGAGGTGCAGAAGCTTCTCAGCTTAATATATTCCCATCTGTTAATCTCTGCTTTCACTTGCTTGGAGAGTGCAGTTTCCTCCTTGAAGATGCCTGTAATGTCCTGTAGTGTTTTGCCTATGTGCTGTTCTATATATCTTATGGTTTTGGGGCTGATATCGAGGTCTTTAATCCATTTGGATTTTACCTTTGTACATGATGTTAGCTGGGGGTCTAAGTTTAATTTTTTGCAAGTGGCTATCCAATTGTGCCAACACCACTTGTTGAAGAGGCTTTCCCTGCTCCATTTAGGATTTCCTGCTCCTTTATCAAAAATTAGATGGTTGTATCTCTGGGGAACATTTTCTGAGTATTCAAGCCTATTCCACTGATCTGAGGACCTATCCTTATTCCAATACCATGCTGTTTTGATAACTGTTGCTTTGTAGTACAGTTTAAAGTTGGGAAAAGTAATTCCTCCCATATTCTTTTTCCCAATGATTGCTTTAGCTATTCGAGGGTGTTTATTGTTCCAAATGAATTTCAAAAGTGTCTGATCCACTTCTTTGAAGAATGTCATGGGTATCTTTAGAGGGATGGCATTAAATCTGTATAATGCCTTGGGGAGTATTGACATTTTGATGATGTTAATCCTGCCAATCCATGAGCAGGGTATGTGTTTCCATTTCCGTGTGTCCTCTCTTATTTCTTGGAGCAGAGTTTTATAGTTTTCTTTGTATAGGTCCTTCACATATTTAGTCAAGTTGATTCCAAGATATTTGAGTTTGTGTGGTACTATTGTGAATGGGGTTGTTTTCTTAATGTCCATTTCTTCTTTATTACTGTTGGTGTATAGAAAGGCCATTGATTTTTGTGTGTTAATTTTGTAGCCTGCCACCTTGCTATATGAGTCTATTGTTTCTAGAAGCTTTTTGATAGAGTCTTTAGGGTTTTCTAAGTAGAGTATCATGTCATCTGCAAACAGTGAGAGCTTGACTTCTTCCTTTCCTATCTGGATTCCCTTGATATCCTTTTCTTGCCTAATCGCTATAGCAAGTACTTCCAGTGCTATGTTGAATAGGAGTGGTGAGAGAGGACAGCCTTGTCTTGTGCCAGAATTTAGAGGGAAGGCTTTCAGTTTTTCTCCATTGAGGATGATATTTGCCACTGGCTTGTGGTAGATGGCCTTCACTATATTGAGAAAGGTTCCCTCCATTCCCATCTTGCTGAGAGTTTTGATCAAGAATGGGTGTTGGACCTTATCAAATGCTTTCTCTGCATCTATTGATATGATCATGTGGTTTTTATTTTTCTTGTTATTGATGTTGTGTATTATGTTGATAGATTTACGGATGTTAAACCAGCCTTGCATTCCTGGGATGAAACCTACTTGATCGTAGTGGATGATCTTCTTAATGAGGCATTGAATCCTATTTGCCAGGATTTTGTTGAGGATCTTTGCATCTGCATTCATCAGTGATATTGGTCTGTAATTTTCTTTTTTGGTAGCGTCTCTGTCTGGTTTAGGTATCAAGGTGATGTTGGCTTCATAAAAGCTATTTGGAAGTGTTTCTGTTTGTTCAATTTCATGAAAGAGTCTTGCCAAGATTGGCAGTAGTTCCTCTTGGAAAGTTTGATAGAATTCATTAGTGAATCCATCTGGACCTGGGCTTTTGTTTTTCGGCAGACATTTGATTACTGTTTTAATTTCATCAATGGTGATGGGGGTGTTTAGATATGCTACATCCTCTTCCTTCAACCGTGGAAGATTATAAGAGTCCAAGAATTTATCCATTTCTTCCAGGTTCTCATTTTTAGTGGCGTAGAGTTTTTCAAAGTAGTTTCTGATTACCCTTTGAATCTCTGTCATATCAGTAGTGATCTCTCCTTTTTCATTCCTGATACGAGTTATCAAGTTTCTCTCTCTCTCTTTCTTTGTTAGGTTTGCCAGTGGTCTATCAATCTTGTTTATTTTTTCAAAGAACCAACTTCTGCTTTCGTTGATCTTTCGGATTGTTTTTTGAGTTTCCACTTCGTTGATTTCTGCTCTCAGCTTTGTTATTTCCTTCTGTCTTCCTGTTCTTGGGTCCTTTTGTTGAGCATTTTCTAGTTCTATTAGCTGTGTCATTAAGCTACTCAGGTAAGCTCCTTCTTCCTTCCTGATGTGTGCTTGCAAAGCTATAAATTTTCCTCTCAGTACTGCTTTTGCTGTGTCCCATAAGTTCTGAGAGTTTGTGTCTTTATTGTCATTTGTTTCCAGGAACCTTTTTATTTCCTCCTTGATTTCATCTCGGACCCACTGGTTATTGAGCATGAGGCTGTTTAACTTCCAGGTGTTAAAGTGTTTCTTCTGAGTCCCTTTGGAGTTCACAAATAATTTCAGAGCCTTGTGGTCAGCGAAGGTAGTCTGCAAAATTTCTATCCTCTTGATCTTATGGAGGTATGTTTTATGTGCCAGCATGTAGTCTATCCTGGAGAATGTCCCATGTACATTGGAGAAGAATGTGTATCCAGGTTTCTGGGGATGGAGTGTCCTATATATATCCACTAGGCCTCTTTCTTCCATTTCTCTCCTCAGGTCTAGTATATTCTTGTTGGGTTTCAGTCTGGTTGACCTGTCCAGTGTTGACAAAGCCGTGTTTAGGTCCCCCACAATTATTGTGTTGTTGTTGATATTATTTTTCAGATTTGTCAGCAGTTGTATTAAATATTTTGCTGGCCCCTCATTCGGTGCATATATGTTTAGGAGAGTGAATTCTTCCTGCTCTACGTACCCCTTGATTAATATAAAATGTCCGTCTTTGTCCCTTACAACCTTCCTGAGTATAAAGTTTGCATTATCTGATATTAGTATGGCCACTCAAGCTTTTTTATGGGTGTTGTTTGCTTGGATAACTTTTCTCCAGCCTTTTATTTTGAGTCTATGTTTGTTCTGACTATTCAGGTGCGTTTCTTGTAGGCAGCAGAAGGTTGGATTGAGTTTTTTGATCCATTTAGCCACTCTGTGTCTCTTAACTGGTGCATTTAGTCCATTGACGTTGAGAGAAAGAATTGTCCTGGGATTTAACGCCATCTTTATTTCAAAATTTGGTGTGTCTTTTGGGTAGTCTTGTCTTAGATTAGGTCTTTCAGTTTTTCTCTTAAGACTGGTTTTGTGTCTGTGAAGTTTCTGAGCTGTTTTTTGTCTGTGAAACCATGTATTCTTCCATCAAACCGGAAAGTGAGTTTTGCTGGGTATAGTATTCTGGGTGAAGCATTCATTTCATTCAGTCTTGTCACAATATCCCACCACTGCTTTCTGGCATTGAGCGTTTCTGGTGACAGGTCTGCTGTAAATCTCAGGGAAGCTTGCTTGAACATGATTTCCCCTTTTGATCTTGCTGTTTTCAGAATTCTGTCTCTATCTGTGGGATTTGTCATTGTGACTAGGATGTGTCTTGGGGTGGTTTTTCTGGGGTCTCTTTTGGTTGGTACTCTTCGGGCATGCAGGATTTGATCACATATATTCTTTAGCTCTGGGAGTTTCTCTTTAATGATGTTCTTGACCATTGATTCTTCCTGGAAATTTTCTTCCTGGGTCTCTGGGACTCCAATGATTCTTAAATTGTTTCTGTTGATCTTATCATAGACTTCTATTTTCGTCTGTTCCCATTCTTTGACTAATTTTTCCATTGTCTGCTCATTTGCTTTAAGTTTTTTGTCCAATCTCTCCTGCTGTATGGAATTGTTATGTATCTCATCTTCCACAGCACCAAGTCTATTCTCAGCTTCTGATACCCTGTCCCAGAGCTTATCCATTTTGTCATTCACTTCGTTTACTGAGTTTTTCAGGCCTGTTAGTTGACATGTTATTTCAGTTTGGAGTTTTGTCATTTCTGCCTTCATATTTTCTTGGTTCTTATTAGTGTTCTGTTCAACTCGATCCATGGTTTCTTGGAGTCTGTTGAGCACCTTCCATATTGCTAGTCTAAAGTCCTTATCTGAGAGGTTGATTAGTTGTTCAGTCATTATCTGGTCCTCAGAATTGTCATCTTCATTCTCTATGTCTGATGCTGGCCTGCGCTGTTTCCCCATTGTCACATTTGTATTGTGGGTTTTTCTACGTGTTGTAGTGGTATTCATTGTCTATATGATGTAGGCAGCACACTCCTCTGGCTCCTCCCTTTCTGGATGGGCTGACTTGCCTCTAAGGGAGGGGAGTCCTCCGTGGATGAAGCCTCACACTGGGTCAAATCTTAGGCCCGAGCATGCAACAGAGAAGACAGTCCAGAGAGAAATGTTTGCTTCTGTGATATAGCGCCGTTCTTAGTGTGATTTTTCCTTCTTGTTGCAATGGAGTTCTTTCCTTAGAAAGAGTGCACGGCCGCGTAGCGAAGCGGAGCGGCCGTGCTCCTCTGAGCCTCTTTTTGCCCCACTCGCAAGAGTTTCACGCAAGAGGACAGTAGACAGACATAGACAGGTCACACTCACAGTCTTTCACAGCTGAGCCCCACTGGGCCGGTGTACTTTCGCGGATTTTCCCCGCCTGGTGTCACACACAGGGAGCCAGCTTTTGCAAAGGATAGCCGGTTTTTATGCTCTGAAGTCCCTCCCTGAAAATGGCGTCTGGGCGAGCGAGGTTTCTGGAGGCTCTTTTTGCCCCACTCGCAAGAGTTTCACGCAAGAGGACAGTAGACAGACATAGACAGGTCACACTCACAGTCTTTCACAGCTGAGCCCCACTGGGCCGGTGTACTTTCGCGGATTTTCCCCGCCTGGTGTCACACACAGGGAGCCAGCTTTTGCAAAGGATAGCCGGCTTTTATGCTCTGAAGTCCCTCCCTGAAAATGGCGTCTGGGCGAGCGAGGTTTCTGGAGGCTCTTTTTGCCCCACTCGCAAGAGTTTCACGCAAGAGGACAGTAGACAGACATAGACAGGTCACACTCACAGTCTTTCACAGCTGAGCCCCACTGGGCCGGTGTACTTTCGCGGATTTTCCCCGCCTGGTGTCACACACAGGGAGCCAGCTTTTGCAAAGGATAGCCGGTTTTTATGCTCTGAAGTCCCTCCCTGAAAATGGCGTCTGGGCGAGCGAGGTTTCTGGAGGCTCTTTTTGCCCCACTCGCAAGAGTTTCACGCAAGAGGACAGTAGACAGACATAGACAGGTCACACTCACAGTCTTTCACAGCTGAGCCCCACTGGGCCGGTGTACTTTCGCGGATTTTCCCCGCCTGGTGTCACACACAGGGAGCCAGCTTTTGCAAAGGATAGCCGGCTTTTATGCTCTGAAGTCCCTCCCTGAAAATGGCGTCTGGGCGAGCGAAGTTTCTGGAGGCTCTTTTTGCCCCACTCGCAAGAGTTTCACGCAAGAGGACAGTAGACAGACATAGACAGGTCACACTCACAGTCTTTCACAGCTGAGCCCCACTGGGCCGGTGTACTTTCGCGGATTTTCCCCGCCTGGTGTCACACACAGGGAGCCAGCTTTTGCAAAGGATAGCCGGTTTTTATGCTCTGAAGTCCCTCCCTGAAAATGGCGTCTGGGCGAGCGAGGTTTCTGGAGGCTCTTTTTGCCCCACTCGCAAGAGTTTCACGCAAGAGGACAGTAGACAGACATAGACAGGTCACACTCACAGTCTTTCACAGCTGAGCCCCACTGGGCCGGTGTACTTTCGCGGATTTTCCCCGCCTGGTGTCACACACAGGGAGCCAGCTTTTGCAAAGGATAGCCGGCTTTTATGCTCTGAAGTCCCTCCCTGAAAATGGCGTCTGGGCGAGCGAGGTTTCTGGAGGCTCTTTTTGCCCCACTCGCAAGAGTTTCACGCAAGAGGACAGTAGACAGACATAGACAGGTCACACTCACAGTCTTTCACAGCTGAGCCCCACTGGGCCGGTGTACTTTCGCGGATTTTCCCCGCCTGGTGTCACACACAGGGAGCCAGCTTTTGCAAAGGATAGCCGGTTTTTATGCTCTGAAGTCCCTCCCTGAAAATGGCGTCTGGGCGAGCGAGGTTTCTGGAGGCTCTTTTTGCCCCACTCGCAAGAGTTTCACGCAAGAGGACAGTAGACAGACATAGACAGGTCACACTCACAGTCTTTCACAGCTGAGCCCCACTGGGCCGGTGTACTTTCGCGGATTTTCCCCGCCTGGTGTCACACACAGGGAGCCAGCTTTTGCAAAGGATAGCCGGCTTTTATGCTCTCAGAAACCAGGATCTTTACAGAGAACTTGACAGCAACATTGTGATTGTGAAGAGCTTTTACTGGGACCACAGAGAAAGACTTTAGGGTTGAACAATTTAGTATGTCTGGAACCTGGAGTTGATTTTATGCCAAGATACTTCATGAGTAAGGTCTTTCTGTTTTTAGGCCAAAGGTATATACCTTCTATTTCATCCATTTTTTGCTGTGCCTATGTAAACAACATCAACTGCCACACACACCTTTTATATTTTATTTTTAAATTTCGTATCTTTTAAAAAAGTTTGCTAAATCTTCTGCTATTGTATTAATGACTTTATTAGAAATATAATAATTTTCACAAATATACTTGCTACTAAACTTTTTCTTCTTTTCTAATTGATTTTTTAGTTTTTCTTTCTATTTTCTTTCTTTTTTTTAAAAATAATTTTGCTTTCCCTCATCTTGAAACAAATGTATTATGATCAGATATGTCAAATATGTGATGCATTTTCTTCAAATAAAAAAATTAAAAAATAAATGGTTGTTATATTCTTTATCTATTGGATTGTTAAACTCTCACATTTCTACAATGATGGTTATTTATATATTTTAGTTTATAAAAATAAGTCAGAATAACTTATAAGTCAGGAAATGACAAGTACCAGATACTATCTTTAATTTATGGCATGTATGAAGCAAACAAAGGAATAGATATTGTCATATAATGTAAAATCCTTGAGTTTTGATTCCAAATCTGAGATTACCAATAGAGGGAAGATGTTAACTAGAGTGACGTATAGGAATGTGGAGAAGGCTCTTACACATTAATGAGAATGTAGGTGCAGTATATCAAAACTCTAACTGTTAACTGTAAATCTTGTACACCAAACCCATAATGCTAGCACTATTTTTGCTGTGTCACCTAACTAGTAATAGTAATAATAAAATAATGAAAAAAAATTAACCAGCAGTCAACAAGGTCTAGTCAGAGTTGAAAGACATGGACCTTTCTCACAAGCAGTGTGTTCTGATTTGAAGTCTCTTAATGAAACTAAATGGAGAAAACCTGGCCAGGGATTATTTTATATAATTCTTTAAAGCTGAGGCCAGAGCAATAGCACAGCAGATAGAATATTTTTCTTCCATGTAGTTAACCTGTGTTTGATCCCTGGCATCCCATATGGTCTTCCAAACCTGCCAGGAGTAATTTCTGAGTGCAGAGCCAGGCGTAACACCTGAGAATCACCAGGTGTAGCCCCCACCCAAAAAATTCTTCAAATAATATCATCTCATTGTGGAGGCAACTGTGGCCTTCTTGGATACCCCCTTTCCATCAGTTTAGTCCCTGGAGAGAAATACCCTAGTCAAGATATTCTTTCCTGAAACTCCTGATATTTGAGCTCTATCTCCACCTACCCACTCCTCCACATTCGAAATGATTTATTTTTTTTAAAATATAATTTCTATTTTCAGTTTGAGAAAATGTGGAAAAACAGCTTAGGAACACTCAGTAGTTGTTCTTATATATCAGAGTAATGGTAGCTGCACTGTAGCGTGTTTGACTCTTGACTTCCCCAGCTGTTTTCTCTTTTACATAACCTGAAAAGCGTGGTTTTGGTAATTGCACATCATGCTGCAGAGAAGTGACCATTATGACCTTGTTCTGTAGTTTAAACTTAGGTATAGAACACAATGTCTTATGCAGCATATTTTAAAAACTTTGGTAAAGATGTCTGTGGAAGGAGGTGGTTTTAGAAAGTGGAAATCAGAGGTACAGAACTCATAAATTATTATTGCTAGAATCTTTCAGCTGCAGAGATGAATCAACATAAAATGTTGTTGCCAGTCACTAATGCAATAATATCATGTATTTTTTTAATCCAAAAATTAAATACAAGGAACTATATTTATCACAGAAATGTTTAATACCCTTTATAGCAAAAATTAAAAACATACTTGTTTCAGAAGTTTCAAACCCAAAATTCCTAAGAGCACTATAATTCTGAATTCATATTTTTTTTATAATGTTTAGATTAGAAAGTCATCCTAAGATTATTATCTGAAAAATATTTAGTGTTTACAGACCTTCCCTGTTAATGCCTTGGACTAACTTTTGTGTTTTTCCTTTAGATAAACTCTATCCAAAATGTTTACCACTGAAAGTTTTGATTCTATTTCCATTATGGTTTTTGATTGGTAACTGACATTGATAGAATTTTTTTTTCAGAATATGTGCTGAATGGAATGTGCTCAATGGAAAAGGAAATGGATAGAAGTTAGAATACTGGATGACTGTAGAACCAAAGGTGGGACTCTGAGAGTGGTTCTAAAAACTATAAACTGAGACTAGGAAAAAGTCAGAGAATAAAAGTGAAAGTAACAATTCTGAGAGTCTTTAAGAACAAAGAACATGATGTTATAAATAGGGGCAGTGTTATAAGTAGGGCAAGTGCTAAGCATTTTAATCTGCTCAGTTCTTATAAAACTATTATACTGTTTCCTCTTTGCCCTACTCTAACCTGAATTTCTTTTTTTTTCCTTTTTTTCTTTTTTTAATATATTTTATTTAAACACCTTGATTACATACGTGATTGTGTTTGGGTTTCAGTCATGTAAAGAACACCACCCATCACCAGTGCAATGTTCCCATCACCAATGTCCCAAATCTCCCTCCTCCCCACCCGACCCCCACCTGTACTCTAGACAGGCTTTCCATTTTCCTCATACATTCTCATTATTAGGACAGTTCAAAATGTAGTTATTTCTCTAACTAAACTCATCACTCTTTGTGGTGAGCTTCCTGAGGTGAGCTGGAACTTCCAGCTCTTTTCTCTTTTGTGTCTGAAAATTATTATTGTAAGAATGTCTTTCATTTTTCTGAAAACCCATAGATGAGTGAGACCATTCTGCGTTTCTCTCTCTCTGACTTATTTCACTCAGCATAATAGATTCATGTACATCCATGTATAGGAAAATTTCATGACTTCATCTCTCCTGACAGCTGCATAATATTCCATTGTGTATATGTACCAGTTTCTGAAACCCAAACACAATCATGTATGTAATTAAGGTGTTTAAATAATTTAAATAAATAAATAAATAAATAAAAAGTTAAAAAAATATGTACCAGTTTCTTTAGCCATTTGTCTGTTGAAGGGCATCTTGGTTGTTTCCAGAGTCTTGCTATGGTAAATAGTGCTGCAATGAATATAGGTGTAAGCAGGAGTTTTTGTATTGTATTTTTGTGCTCCTAGGGTACATTCCTAGGAGTGGTATAGCTAGATCATATGGGAGCTCAATTTCCAGTTTTTAGAGAAATCTCCATATTGCTTTCCATAAAGGTTGAACTAGATGGCATTCCCACCAGCAGTGGATAAGAGTTCCTTTCTCTCCACATCCCTGCCAACACTGTTTATTCTCATTCTTTGTGCTGTGTGCCATTCTCTGTTGTGTGAGGTGGTACCTCATAGTTGTTTTGATTTGCATCTCCCTGATGATTAGTAATGTGGAGCATTTTTTCATGTGTCTTTTGGCCATTTGTATTTCTTCTTTGTCAAAGTGTCTGTCCATTTCTTCTCCCCATTTTTTGATGGGATTAGATGTTTTTTTCTTGTAAAGTTCTGTCAGTGCCTTGTATATTTTGGAGATTAGCCTCTTATCTGATGGGTATTGGGTGAATAGTTTCTCCCACTCAGTGGGTGGCTTTTGTATCCTGGGCGATATTTTCTTTGAGGTTCAGAAGCTTCTCAGCTTAATATATTCCCATCTGTTAATCTCTGCTTTCACTTGCTTGGAGAGTGCAGTTTCCTTCTTGAATATGCCTGTAGTCTCAATGTCCTGGAATGTTTTGCCTATGTGTTGTTCTATATATCTTATGGTTTTGGGTCTGATATCGAGGTCTTTAATCCATTTGGATTTTACTTTCGTACATGATGTTAGCTGGGGTCTAAGTTCAATTTTTTGCAAGTGGCTATCCAGTTGTGCCAACACCACTTGTTGAAAAGGCTTTCTTTGCTCCATTTTAGGATTTCTTGCTCCTTTATCAAAAATTAGGTGATTGTATGTCTGGGAAACATTCTCTGAATATTCAAGCCTATTCCACTGATCTGAGGGCCTATCCTTATTCCAATACCATGCTGTTTTGATAATTATTGCTTTGTAGTACAGTTTAAAGTTGGGGAAAGTAATTCCTCCCATATTCTTTTTTTTCAATGATTGCTTTAGCTATTCTAGTGTGTTTATTGTTCCAAACAAATTTCAAAAGTGCCTGATCCACTTCTTTGAAGAATGTCATGGGTATCTTTAGAGGGATAGCATTAAATCTGTATAATGCCTTGGGGAGCATTGCCATTTTGATGATGTTAATCCTGCCAATCCATGAGCGGGGTATGTGTTTCCATTTCCGCATGTCCTCTCATTTCTTGGAGCAGAGTTTTATAGTTTTCTTTGTATAGGTCCTTCACATTTTTAGTCAAGTTGATTCCAAGATATTTGAGTTTGTGTGGCACTATTGTGAATGGGGTTGTTTTCTTAATGTCCATTTCTTCCTTATTACTATTGATGTATAGAAAGGCCATTGATTTTTGTGTGTTAATTTTGTAGCCTGCCACCTTGCTATATGAGTCTATTGTTTCTAGAATCTATTTGGTAGAGTCTTTAGGATTTTCTAAGTAGAGTATCATGTCATCTGCAAACAGTGAGAGCTTGACTTCTTCCTTTTCTATCTGGATTCCCTTGATATCTTTTTCTTGCCTAATTGCTATAGCAAGTACTTCCAGTGCTATGTTGGGCCCCACTGGGCAGGCGAAGTTTCGTCTCTAACCTGAATTTCTACCTTGGACAATGCACCTACATTTAAAGCCAATATACTTTCATGGCTTTAATTATTTTCTCCATCAATAATTATAATTCCATCTCCATCATTATTCCTACCCACTATGACATAACCAAGGAGTTGGTAATATTATTACCTTTCTATAGCTTCTAGCTTATGAGATTTTGATATCTACTGATGACAGTGCTGCCTTGGACAGAATGGAGGAGAGAGACTGAACAAATTTACTGTGTCAAAATGAAACTTTCCTTAGGCAACATGGAACTTCTAGGGGACTCCTGAACTGTCAACATGCTTTCTCATGCTTCCAAAAATGGCATGGGGCAGGCAAATGATGTAGACCACAGACATTATTTTTCTTTCTTTGGAGAAGGGGTAACCAAGGAAGTTGAAACAATCATGAATACACTACCAAAATTTGAATGTTACACAAGTATGGGGCTAGAAAAAGAGAATTGGATATCTTGGATGACACTTAGAAGACAAAATAATGTATAAAGTTCTCTTTTCTAGGCAAAAATTGTGGTGTCATCAGGACAAGAGAGGGAGGGAGAGTGCTTCTAGCTTCTAATTCAACCAAGCCAATCCTTCAACATTTCATTTTTATCAACAGTCATCATAATTTTTGTTTTTAGTACTATACAGCAGTGCTAAGAAGTGACATCTGATGATGGCTGGGGACCCTAAGGATTGGAACCTGGAAAGCAAGGCAAATATTTACTCCTGTGTTATCTCTTCGATCCAAAGTCATCAGATTCTTAACTGATATTGTATTAAAGGAAGTTTTAGAAGTACTGACTGAAATGAGTTTCTTTCCTTCTGCCCCTCTGCAGTCTGCATTGTTCAGCAAGGGATTACTGAGCAAAGCAGGCAAGCATTGCTCTTTCACTCAACAAAGACATTTTGCAATCTCTGAGGCAGTGTCACCTTGCCAGCAGAAACACTGAATGGCAATAGCGGTAAGAGTCAACACTAATAGCTGACACCAAATTAAACTGCCAGACTCAGTGTGATGTAGTTCTGTCACCTTTTGACACTTCTCATGTGAGTACAGGGCCTTCTGCAGGAAATTCATCAGCTGCAGTTCATGACGCATCATCTTTACATATCTGTCCATCTACATTTGTCAGCAACAGCAAGTCTCAAATGACTTCAGTGATTGGTATATAGATTGCATTACCTCCAAAACATAGTCAACAGGGTTTTTAACTCTTAGGGAGCTAAGAGTTCAGCTCTGGCTTTCTTACTGACAAGGCCTGGTTACCGGTGTTGCCATTCTTCTTGATTTTGAGGTGGTGATTGATAAAAGCTGATTAAAATCTGTCTTTTTTCCCCTTCTGACTAGTATCTCAAGTATAGTTTGTCTTTCTAACTTAGCTATTCTTTCTGAGCACACATTCTCTGATGTGTGTTTCTAAAAATGTATATGTACTCATTAATGATTTAACATTGCATTGCACTGATAAGGAAGATTAGAAGTTTAGTACAGGGCTCATCTTGCTAATCACTCTTGTCTGCTTTCAAGTGCAGAATATATTTGATTTTCCATACCTTTCAGGAAAATCATTTTGGTGCTAATGTGTCAAGATCAGGGGCTTGTAGATTTAAGGATTATTCTTAAAACACTTAAAACGATCACTGATTATTGCTATCTGAAATATTTATTTTGCACATTTTTCAAAATCCCTAAGCTTATACACACTCTGAGAAGTAATTTAAGTTGTTATCCAGGGGTGTGGATGTGTTTCCGCCCCCACAATAGGATTCTAAAAAGAACAGTTTTAAGTTATATTAATATTGGTGAGGATATGGACATATGCAGCTTTTAGAATCATTTATAAGCTTTATTTTAAATGTTATTGAGAGGTTCATTGCCATGATAGCATCTTTATATGCATTTCCCTAGGGTAAAGGTCATACATGCCCAAAACTACAATGCGCTCATTTATTTATATATCTATTTATTTCATTTATTAAATTAGTATGAGCCAAAGAGTTAAAAAATTGTTGCTAGTTGAATTTCAGACATACAATGTTCAAACATTCACCCCCTCACCAGTGTTCATTTCTCACCATCAATTTTACCCGTTAGCCTCTTGTCCTTTCATATTCAGACTGCTTCTATGACAGACACTTGTCTTCTCTCTGTTACTTCTAGGTAGCATGGCCTGCAATATTGTTACTGATGGGGTATCATGCATATTGTTTTATTTCCTTTCAATTCCCAGTTTTTACCCAGAATGATTATGTCCAACTATTATTGTCATCTGTCTTAACTACATTCTCACTTATCATTTCTGTTGTCTTTGGCTATTCTTATATTATGGAAATTTTTTATATCCTGCAGATGAGGGCAATTGTCATTATTTAAAGAGGAGTAAAATAATTTTGTAATATTATTATTGAAATATTTGAGTAATTTTAATATTTAAATATTATTTAAATATTAACACTGATTAAAGAGGATCTAAATAATAATATAACATAATATCTTTCCAATACTAATAAATTAGGCAGCTGAGCTATAGCTCAAATGGCTAGAGTGTGTTCTTTGCATGTAGGAGCCTGGACTTGATCCCTGCCAATACACATTGATCTCTGGAGCAGTGCTTGGTGTAGACCTCAAAATGAGTTAAAAGAAGAGTTAAAAAAGTATTGAATTCTTTATAATGGTGATGCTTTCTGTTTTTATCTTGGATAAAAGAATACTCAATATTCCTGCTTTAGAAGGGAAGCACTGTTCCATGTGGAATCATGCAGGTCTTTCTCAGGTCCTGGGTGGTATTTCCCCATGGGTCATAAGATTCATCCAGCAAATATTCCAGTCATACTTCTTCACATTCTGGGTCACTGAAGGATTCAACATTTGAAAACAACTTTTTTATACTTTTTAAAGTATCGTGATTTACAAAATATTTCATAGTTAAGTCTTAAACATGCAATGTTTTAGCACTAAATAAAAATATCGATTAAAAATCTCATCACCAGTGTCCACATTGCTTATCAATATTCCTAGAGTCCATCTCATGGTACTAACAACCTACCCCAGCTTTCAATCATAACAGGGACTTTTTAAAGTTTGATTGTTAAAGTTTGGGTCTCATGATTTCATGGCTGTGACACCATGGCTTAATATTTAGTTCTGTCTTTTCTTTATCCCAATAATGCACTTGAGTCCCCATGGCCCCTGTCCCTCATTATTTCACATCTGACCTCCTCAATTTCTGTCCTCCTTAGTATATTTTGGGGCCAAGAGTGTTCTAAACAATTACCATTTAAACCATTGCATTTCCTCATGCTGTGATATTAAACATAAGTGATGTAATCCTGCATTTATTCTTGTTCTTCCGACTTATTTCTTGTAACGTATCTTCCAGTTCCATCCATATTGTAGCAAATTACATGATCACATCATTCCTTAGAACTATGTAGTAGTCCATTGTGTGTGTATAGGTGTGTGTGTGTATGTTTGTGTATGTACCACACCTTCATGGGCCATTCACCTATTTTTGAACATCTAGTTTGATCCCAACTCTTAACTGTTATACTAAGTGCTGTGATAGTGGTGTCTATACATATTTTGAATGAATGCTTTTCTTTCCTAGGGTTAGATTGAAAAGTGGGATTACTGGGTTATATGGCAATTCAATTTTGAGTTTATTGAGAACTTATTTATTGTTTTTTATATGGGTTGGACCAGGCAGTTTTCCCATGAGCAGTGGATGAGAGTTTCTTTTCTCACCTCATTCCCAACAGATTGTTCCCCATATTTTTTTTTAAGTTTTTTTTTTTTTTTGTTTTTGGGCCACACCCGTTTGATGCTCAGGGGTTACTCCTGGCTACGTGCTCAGAAATCGCCCCTGGCTTGGGGGGACCATATGGGACGCCGGGAGATCGAACAGCGGTCCTTCCTTGGCTAGTGCTTGCAAGGCAGACACCTTACCTCCAGCGCCACCTACCTGGCCCCGTTCCCCATATTTTTGATTAGTGTCATTCTAACTAGGGATAGACAATATTCATTGTTGTCTTAATTTGGATTTCCCTAATGATTGCCATCTGTTGGCTTTGCTCAAAAAGGTGTCTGTTAATTTCCTCTCCCCACATTTTGATGAGGTATTAAGATTTTGGGAGATTTATCTTTGTGAGTACTTTGCATATCTGACATATAAACTCTTTTTTTTGATGTGTGGAATTCAGATATTTTCAACCATTTAGTTAGCTGTCTTAATTTTAGCTTGAGTTTCTTTCGCCATACAAACCCTTTTTAGTTTGATGTTGTCCCATCTGCTCAGATTTGATTCTGTAGCCTTTGCTATTGTCATTACATCATTGAAGACTCCTTTAAGGTCTAAATATTAGAGTTTTCTGACTATGTTTTCCTCAATACACTTATAGATTCAGGTCTGATCTCAAGATCTTTGATCTACTTTTAGTTGACTTTTGTTTAAGGTGAAAGATATGGGTCCAGCTTTAATTTCTTACATGTGGTTATCCAATTGTCCCAACATCATTTTTTGAAAAGGATGTCTTTATTCCATTTCCTGTTCTCAGCTCCTTTGTCAAAATTTAGTTTGATCATGTACTTGGGATTTTTCGTGGAATATTCTATTCTGACCCATTGGTCTGAAAATCTGTCTTTACTCCAAAACAATGCTGTTTTGATCACTATGGATTTGTAGTACAGCCTTCAAATTAGGTAGTGAGGTTGCCTCCCAGTTTCTTATTTTTCAGTATAGTTTTGGTTATCTGGGGTCTTTTATGGTTCCACTTAAGCTTTATAATTGACTGTTCTAAGTCCTTGAAAGATGTCTGAATCTGAATAAGAATTGCATGGACTTTTTTGGGGGCACATCCGGTGATGCTCAGGGGTTACTCCTGGCTATGCGCTCAGAAATCACCCCTGGCTTGGTGGACCATATGGGACGCTGGGGGATCTGTCCTAGGTTAGTGTGCGTATGGCAAATGCCCTACAGCCTGTACCACTGCTCTGGCCCCAAAAATCTGGCACACAAGGGTTCGTCCGGTATTTGACCCCAGGACCTCTTGCCCCCTAAGTGAGAATCACACACCATCAAGTCATACTGCATGGAATTTTTATAGTAATTTATGTAAGATGACCATTTCAATAACATTGATTCTTCTAACTCCTGAGTATAACATATTTTTTCATCTAAGTTTCTCACTTCTATGGTTAAGTTTATTCCTTAGTACTTGATGCTTTTGGACACTATTTTAGATGTGAATTCTCCCATTATATAGAAAGAGGATATCTTTCCATTTCTTGTGCCTTCTTTGATTTCATGAAGCTGTGTTTTATACTTTTCTTTGTATAGGTCTTTCATTCCTTTAGTTGATTTGAAGCTACTTGACTTCCTGAGGTACAATTGTGAATAGTTTTTTTTTTTTTTTTTTTGGGTTTTTGGGCCACACCCGGTAACGCTCAGGGGTTACTCCTGGCTATGTGCTCAGAAGTTGCTCCTGGCTTGGGGGACCATATGGGACACCGGGGGATCGAACCGCGGTCCGTCCAAGGTTAGCGCAGGCAAGGCAGGCACCTTACCTTCAGCGCCACCGCCCGGCCCCAATTGTGAATAGTTTTGTATTTTTAAATATCCCTTCTTCTCTTTAATTATATGTATATAGAAAAGCATGGATTTTTGCATATTAATTATGTAGTTGGCCATTTTACTATACAAATTTATTATTTTCAGATGCTTTTGTGTAGTGCTTAGGATTTTCTAAATATAGTATCATGTCATCTGCAAACAGTGAAAGTTTGATTTCTTACTTTCCTATCTGGATGCCCTTAATATATTTTCTAGCCTAATTGCTATGGTAAGTACTTCTAGAACATATTGAATAGAAGAGGTGAGATTGGGCCACCTTGTCTTTCATCTGATATTAGAGGAAAAGTTTTTAGATTTTCCCCATTGAGCATGGGCTTGTGGCAAAAGACTTCAACTTTATAGAGTAACTGCATTCAATTCCCCTTTGTTGAGACATTTTATCATGACTGGGTGCTGGACCTTGCTAAATGCTTTTTATGCACCCACTTTTACAATAATATGATATTTTTTCTTTTGTTGTATGGTGTATTTTTTGGGGGTTCACACCTGGCAGAGCTCAGAAGTTACTCATGGCTCTATGCTCAGAAATCGCTCCTGGCAGGCTTGGGGGACCATATGGGATGCCGGAATTCGAACCACTGTCCTTCTGCATGCAAGGCAGACACTATACCTCCATGCTATCTCTCTGGCCCCAAGAATTGTGTTTTTGTTAGTTTGTTTGTTTGTTTCTGGGTCACATCTGGCAGTGCTCAGGAGTTACTCCTGGCTCTACACTCAGAAATTGCTCCTGGCAGGCTCGGGAGACCATATGGAATGCCAGGATTTGAACCACCATCCTTCTGCATGCAAGGCAAATGCCCAACCTCCATGCTATCTCTCTGGCCCCTGTTATGGTGTATTATAATGTTTGACTTGAATATGTTAATCCATCCTCGTATTTCAGGGGTGAATTCTCGGTCAAGGTGTATGATCTTTTTGATAAATTGTTAAATTCTATTAGCTAGTATTTTGTTGAGGATCTTTGCATTTATGTTCATCAAGGATATCAGCCTGTAATTCATTTTTTCAGGGAGTGTTTTTTCAATTTCCTGGAGAACCTGTAAATGATTGTCAGTAGGTCCTCTTTAAAGGTTTGAAAACATTTACTAGTGATTCCATCTGGGACTTTGTTTTCATTTTTGGGAAGGCTCTTAATTGTCATTTCAAATTCCTCCATAGTGATAGGTCTGTTCAGGCATTCCACATCACCTTGGTTCAACCATGGGAAATTATAGATATCCAAAAATATATTCATTTCTTCTAGATATTTTTCACTTATTTGCATAAAGGCTTTTACAATAATCTGATTACTCATTTAATTTCTGTTGTATCTGTAATGACATTCTCTTTTATTTTCTTTTTAAAAGAATTTTTATTTTATTGAAACATTGTCCTTCATAGTTGAATTTTAGATATACAGTGAGTCAGGGCCATTACCACCACCAGTGTCAACATCCCTCCACAATGAACGTAGGGTGCTTCCTATACCTCCACCCTTTGGGCCTGGCCTGCCAGTATAACAGGCCCATTTAAGTTTAGGCCTCTTGATTCTATGTTGTTGACTTTTTAAATTTTTTACCCTATTTTTCAGTCCTTTTTTCCCCATGTTTCTCTCTCTCTCTCTCTCTCTCTCTCTCTCTTTTTTTTTTTTGTGGTTTTTGGGTCACACCCATCAGCGCTCAGGGATTACTCCTGGCTCTACACTCAGAAATCGCTCCTGGCAGGCACATGGGACTATATGGGATGCCACAATTTGAACCACCATCCCTCATGCAAGGCAAACACTTTACCTCTATGCTATCTCTCCGGCCCCTTTCTCATTTTCTTTTGAGTCTTATTGGTTGTCCATGCCATGGTTTCTTTGAATTCCTTGAGCATCCTATAAATTTTCTTCTAAAATCCTTATCAAACAGGCTACATAGATGGCTGATACTAGTTGGGTCTTCAGAACTATTATCTTCATTCACTAAGCTGGGTGGTGTTCTGTATTGCTTTCTCAATATGACCTTTTCAGTGCAGTGGTGGTTTTCTTTTGAATGTCTTTTATTAAGGCTAATTAATAAGAAAAATGCACAGCAATGGAGAAAAGCTGAATTGCCCCACTTTTCTTAGGTACACTGATTTTGGGTGGAATTGGCTTGGCTTTTCTGAGTCAAAAGGAATCTGCTGCCAGTCTTTCTGTCTGCCTCAGTTTCTTCATATTGTGTGACTCGGCAGAGCCCAGCTGGGGGTGTTACTCTGTTGGTGAGGCTTCCAGTAAGGTTTTCACTTTGGCTACCAAGAAATTTAGTCCTGATATTTCAGTTTGGAATTTTCTTATTTCTACTTTCATGTTCTCTTGATTCTTATTTGAAGTTCATTTGGCTTGTCTCACGAATTCTTTGAGTTCCTTGAACAGCCTCCAAATTTTCTCTCTAAAGTCTTTCTCAAAGAGGTTATGTATGTGACGGGTACTTGTTGGGTCTTCAGATCCTTCATCTTCATTCTCTAAGCATGGTGGTGTTCTACTATGCTTTCCCATACTGTCCTTTGCAGAGTAGTTTATCTATGTGTTGTTTGATGTACATTAATTAGGGGATAAGTGCAGCCATGGAGCAAAAAAGGAGCAGCTACACTCCTCTGCTTTTATTACTGTGTGTCTTTTAATACTTTTAATATAGTTTCTGACACATGCCCATCACTTTTATATCCACCTTACTTTTCCAAGGCCCCCAATGCTCTTTCCTGAACGTATTTCTGTGGATCAATTCTTTTATTGTGTTGCCTTTGACCCTTTGTTGCTACCTTGTTTTGTAGCTTTAAGTCCACCTAGAAAAAAGAAAATTATGCATATCTCCTTTTTCTTCTGATTGACTTTACTCAGTATGATATACTTTAGTTCCATCCATGTCATGGTTGATTAACATAATTTTATCCTTTCTTAGAACTATATAATATTCATATATATATATATTACCACAACTTTTATATGCCAATATCCTGCAGTTAGGCATTTGGGTTGTTTCATATCTTGGTTATTGTACTAAATGCAGTGATGAACATATATATATATGCATATATTCTCTTGGATTATGTTTTTGTATTGGTGTATAGATGCTAGGCAGGAACTTAAGGTAGTTTATTCTTATTTTTTGAGATACATCTATAATTTTTTTGTAGAGGCCAAACCAGGTAAATATTTCCAACCATTAGTGAATAAGGGTCTCTTTTTCACAATAAACTCACCAACATTGGCTATTTTCAGACTTTTTGATGTATTCAATTTCCACTGGCATGAAATGATATTTCAGTGTTGTTTTAATTTGCACTTCTCCAATTTTAAGTAATGATGATCACTTTTTATACGTATATTGACTGCATGTCTTCTTTGGAAAATTTCTGTTCATCACCTCTCCCCATTTTTCAACAAGTATTTTAATATTATTTTTCATTGATTTTAAGCAAGAATTTAATATGGACTACAGTTTATTAGTATCTTTTATACTTTTAACTTTACAAAAATGCCATTTTTGGTGTCACAATCAAACTTAGGTCAAGTCCACAATCTTTGGAAGGGAATATTGACGTTAGATATACTACTTTAAGGTATATTCCGTAGTTCAGGGAATAAGATTTATCTCTCCTCCATCCCTTTACCCTGGTATTCTCCTGACAATTATGATTTCACAGTAAAGAGGCTGTACTCATAAGACTGCATCCACTTATATTATTTTTATATTGATACCATTTCATCTGAATTATATTTGTTTCTTAAGATGCTATTTTGATTCAGAAATGAAGATACTACTTTAAATAATATAAGACTAGGGTGTATATCAAGACAGATTATGTCTTGAAAAGATTTTTGGACAGTTTATAAGATTAAGTATCTAACAGTACAAACTTACATAGGTTTCATGAATTAGCAAATAATAAGAAAAGGGTGTTTAGGATGAACAGTCTGATTGAAAAGCAAGACTACAACTGTGAGAAACAGGAACAATCAGTCTCTTGTTCATTCAGGTCAGTATGCTGGGCTAATCAATCAAGATAAGGGCTGATAAAAGTAACTGAATGACTCCTAGTTTTGGGGTGGTTAGAAAACAGGGGCCATTTTCCTTTTCTGAGGGGGAAATAGCCAATAAGTGGTGAAGGAAATTGCTTTAATTCTATTTTATTCCTTGTACTTTGGAAATATTGGGAAAGAGTGGTTGAAGAGAATATTTTAATAAAATGATAGAGATATCAGCATAAAAGTAATGGAAATTCCCTTTAATATAGTTTCCCATGCTTATATATGTATATGTATATGTATATGTATATGTATATAGTATATATGTATGTGTATATGTATGTATGTATATATATATATATATATATATATATATATATATATATATGAAACATTGAAGTGGTTAAAATAAGTCCACAAGGTCAGAAACAATGGGAAATGGCCTCTCCTAGTTCTGTTTTAGGAGTTGGACCTTGAAATATCTGAACAATATTTAGGTCATTTCAATGGGGATTGTAATGGCAGTGCTGCAATTCCCATAAATTAAGAAGTTCTCTGACAGCTTTAAAATAGCTACAGGTACTACTGTGAGGCAACAGTACTCCAATGGGAAGGGGATCTGGCATCCAACATACCTCTCCAGTCATGCCTTGTTTCTAACAGTCTGTTTTTGCTTTCAGTTCTTCCAAGTAACAGTACGAATCTCAATGTCATTCTCTAAGAGACACCAAGGCTACTGACTTATCCATAAATCTCTCTCTGTCAAAGGTGAAAGAGGACACCTACAATTACATAAAGTAATTATAGTTTTATTAAGCTCCTATGGGTTAATCTTTCTTTACATCTCCATTTTATTTCTATCTGGTAAAGAATAAAAAATTATTTCTAGAAACCAGTTTTCCCCTCTAGTTCCACCCCTCCATCTCACTGTGCCCTTCATAGCTGCCAAACATAGGCAAGTGATCATGTGGCAATTAACAATCTTATCCGAGGAGAACATTTTATGGTACTCTTGGTCAGGAAAATTTTAAATGAGTTCAGATAAAATGGGTCACAAGACAGAATGCTGCCATTCCTATTAGCACCTGGATCTCTGCCAATGAGGCATTATTTTTCTTGCTGGGATTCTAGCAAAAGAACTCATTACCCAGAGATTATGTGGAGGAGTGACACAAAAGAATGAAGCCATGAACACAATAAAGATTATCTGCTCTTTCTGACTTCACTTTCCTATTTTGGGGTAAGATGGGAAGTGATGGTTAGCTTTTGGGGAAGGTAGGAGATTGAGCTGCTGATGTAATGATTAAGAACCAGAAGCAAACTATCTCCCAAGTCACTCTGAGTAGTTGGAGAGGTGGCACAACAGTAGAGCATTTACCTTGCATGTGGCTGACCTAGGACGGACTGCGGTTCAATCCCCAGGTATCCCATCTAGTTCCCCCAAGCCAAGAGTGATTTCTGATGCAGAGCCAGGAGTGGCCCCTGAGCATCACTGAGCCCAAAAATCAAGAAAAAGTTAGAGCAAACCACTGCTGAGTGGTTTGACCTCTTTCTGGCTATGCATGTAGAGTGAGAACAAATGGAGATAGCACAGGGGCTTCAAACTCTTCTCCAGCAGATACTTTGGATGCTCATTGGCAAATGACTTCTGTTCATTTCCCTTGGTTTGTTCTGTTCCCTTCTCCCACTACTTAAAAGTTTGGGCAAGCTGACTCCTGAGGTGCTTTCTATCTTTTTATCTTGTGAGTCTATGAAGTTATTTGCACAATAATAGCATTGATCTGGAATGTTTGCCTGACTCTGGAGAGAGTAATTTGCCTGATTCTGTAGGTAATTGTGAACTCTCTGAACCTGGAGGTGTGGTATATCTCTAGCAAGATGCATCATCTTTAATTCTTCTTAAAAATTTGTCACTTCATATTAAGCTGAAAAAGATTCCCTAATGTTTGGCAGTTAGAAACTCATCTATAATAAAAACCATTAAAGGTAAATTCAGCAATATAATGGAAAATTCACGAGGTTTGTAAAAGTTACTGGGGAAAATTCTTGTCTCATGAAAATTCTTACTGTGAAAGATTTGTAATCCACTTTGCTCAAAATAAAAATTATTTAAAAAAATTCTAAGGTAGAACTTTTCAGCTAACTTTTTTTTTGACTATTAGGGGTTTCAAAAATTATATAATTCTTAATGGTCTCTGAACACTTGAAAATTTGTCATGTAAAATTTCTTTCAGGCCATTTATTTCTGTGGAAATGGGGAAGAGCCAATGCCCCCTTTGTTTTTTTATGACTTATACATAATTCAGATTTCATAATGTAACCCTTCTCTTTTCTACCTATATCAGCCCTGGTCTTAATTATAAACAGGATCCCACTTTCATTAATTTAAGAATAAAGGGATTGATATAAAGGATATAAAATTGGAGAACCACATGAGATTAGATTTCTGGGAGAATTGCTCATGAAACAGCCACTCAAAATCTGATCTGTTAAAAAGCAGCAAAGTTGACTGTCATCTTTGTTGTAAGTCAGTAAACCAAAGTTAGTGCAAGCACTAAAGTCACTAGTAGTGTTTTTTAAAAGTAGATCTTTATTTAAAGTTTCAGTCATAAAATACATCTTCACCAGTGCAACCTTCCCGCCACCAGTGCTCCCTATTTTCCCTGTTGCCACAACTGCCAGAAATTGTCCTGAATCCACAGTTATTCTTGCTCCATGCCTCAAACTATACAACTCTGCTATTCCTTCTCTCAGGAACGTCTGACATTTCCTTGTTCCATCACCTACATGACATACTTTAGAAACCACTTTTCCATAATAATGTGTGTCTAAAGAAAGGCCTGCAACCAGGGCTGCAGGGTTGCACGCTGCAGAGACCTAAGGTTGCCAGAACCTGGTGCTGCAATGTTTGCAGGGACCCAGAGGCAGAATGGGGCCTCTTTGGGGCCAGGGACACCAACATGTAGTGACCGCCTGCCCAAGGCTAAGAGAGGGGAGAGAAGTGAAGACCAAGTATACTTTTTTATTCCTCTTGGAGTCTGAGACCTGGGGGGTTCAGAGAGAGAGAGGGAGCGATTGGTGGCATTTCACCAGTCATAGGTGGCCAGGGGAGGCCCTAGTTTAAAAAAGAATGAAAAGGGAACAGATACAAAGCAGGCAGCATCTATCCAATGCTTTTTCTCTGTCTCCCCCCGGCCTCCCTCTCCCGCAGACCATCAAACACTGTTCTGGTCACTATCCTAGGCCCTCCCACAACAATCCAAGGTTTTCCTTTGATACCTGGCATGACAGGGGGACGTGTCCAAGAGGCATGACCAGGTTCAACAGTCATTACAATGGGGGTATCCAAGGGGCATGTCCAAGTCAACTGCCATACATATGTACATGATTGATAGAACTTAGAAAAAGTTTTTGGAAGCACTATGGTTTGCTGTACTGTTGATGATAGGGTTTTGTGCGTATGATGTCTGGTACTACACCCTCTACCTGAGTGTCCACTTTCCTTCCATTCCTGTCGAGATTCCATTCCCAAGGTATTAATCTCATCGTGGGCCCCACCAGTAAGTTCAGATGTAGAGTTCAGTACTCAGGTTCTCTTGTTTTTGGCCAGTTGTTATTCCCTTACTATCTTTCTTTATATCCCACATATTAGAGATCATTTTTATTTCTGTCCCTCTCTTTTTTGCTGACTTCACTCAGCATAATATCATCTTTTCTATCCACAGAATGACAAGTTAGAGAAATCACATAATTTCATTTTTTATTATAGCTGAGTAGTATTCCATTGTGTATATTCATATATACATATATATGCACATATATACACATCTAAATTTATTTATCTAGTTATTTATTCTAGTTTCAAGGTCTTGACTATTGTGAATAGTGATGAAATGAACGTAAGAGCACAAATACCTTTTTGAAATAGTGTTTTGGGGCTTTTGAAGTAAATATCAAGACATGGGGTTGCTGGGTTATATGAAATTTTGATTATTAGTTTTTTCAGAAATATTTAATATTCAATCTTTATTTTTTAAAGAGGTGGTAATATCATTACCCAGTAGATGAGGGTCCCCTTCCCTCACATTTTTTTTTTGTTTTTGTTTTTGGGCCACACCCATTTGATGCTCAGGGGTTACTCCTGGCTAAGCGCTCAGAAATTGCCCCTGGATTGGGGGGACCATCTGGGAGGATGGGGGATTGAACCGTGCTCCTTCCTTGGCTAGCGCTCGCAAGGCAAATACCTCACCTCTAGTGCCACCGCTCCTGCCTCTTCCTCACATTTTTTTTTGGGGTGGGGCCCACACCCGGCGGTGCTCAAGGGTTACTCCTGGCTGTCCGCTCAGAAATAGCTCCTGGCAGGCGCGGGGGACCATATGGGACACCGGGATTCGAACCAACCACCTTTGGTCCTGGATCGGCTGCTTGCAAGGCAAACGCCGTTGTGCTATCTCTCCGGGCCCCTCACATTTTTTTAAACCAACATTTTTTTTTTATCCTTTCTTATGTGTGTTAGAGTGACTAACAGAACTTAACTTTCAGACCTGCATTGTAGTACTAGCTGTCAGTAAGGCTGGGCAATAGTTTTCTCCTTTGGAGTCTGGATTCACAATCTGAGGACTCCCCAGTCAGATGAAGTTTATTCAACAGATAATAGAACCCACAATGGTGACAGAAGTAACTCCTCCATCTTCAGTAGCATCTTTTTTTGAAGCATGTGAGGGAGGGAATGGTTTGTAGGCAAGGAAAGCTGAGACAACAATTTCAACAGATCCGGGTAAACAAATCATATCCTTAATAAGGAACTCACCTCATGAAGATGCTCTAAGCACTTCTAATTGCCAATATTTTGTTTAGTGCCAGGATCTTATTTGGTGGAATGTGCCAGATTTTCTCTTGGGATGCAGGCAAGTCATTAATAGTAGTAACTAGCTTCATCTAAGGGTCTTCCTTTCCTGATCCCATTTTCTCACTCATCTCCTGGTGTTTCCTACACATCCTAAATATACGTGTCATCTCAGGTTAGCCTGTGTGGACACCAAAGTATGAGGAATTAGTTGCCAAGAATGCTCACCTATATTATAAATTAATTCTTTCTTTACTATCATTGACAGTGGTTAATGAGAAAATTGGGCCTCTGCTACCAGAGTGGATTGCATTGAAGACTTCTCACTTGCTCAATGTGAGGTCTGCAGTGGCGTGAGCTACTCATGTCTGCAAGGAACTCAAGGTCTCTTGACTTGATTACTAGACCTCCCAGATTTTCTTTGTTGCCTTGAGGATATTTCAGGATACAGAAAACCACTCTTGGGACTGACCTTGTGCACAAATTGCCGCTAATATACTTTATAAAGGTTCAACTCAACTCACTTTTCTCAGTTCAGTTCACTTTATTCTTTTCAAAGTGGCAAAAGACAGACAGACAGAGAGAGAGAGAGAGAGAGAGAGAGAGAGAGAGAGTGTCTATGTGTCTGTAAGAGAAAAATTTTGAACCATGCAGTCATTTTAGCACCTAAGACTAGATTTTTTTTTAAAAAAAATTTAATTTTATTGAAATCATTGTGATTTAAAAAGTCCTCCATAGTTGGTTTTCAGACATTCAATGAATCAGGGCCATTCTCAGCACCAGTGTTGACCTCCATCCACCGATATTCCCCAAGTGCATCCCATACCACTCTCTCTGTTCCCAGCCTGCCATTATAAGAGGCCCATTTTAAGTTTAGATAGTTTATGATAATTAAAAATAATGTTTGGGTCTCTTGATTCTATTGTTGTTGCCTTTGGATATTTAGTTCTGTCCTTTTTAACATTACCAATGCATTTGAGACCACCTGAGGCCTCTGACCCCCATCCTTACAGATCTGTGTTTCTCCTCTCCCACTCAGATTCTTTAGATATTTTTTTAACAGAGGGAAGTAATTTCTATTTTGCTCTCTAAGAAGAAAGAAAGTAATCACCTTTGTGTAATTTTGTCGCTTGTAATTCTTTCAGGGCATTTCATATCCAGCAGTGTGACTGTGTACAGAATCTTAACTGTACTGGACTACCTGTAAACCTTTCCAAAGTGCTCCCCTAGGAGCATTGGTGGAAACTCCTTTTCTGTGGAAGTCTGTTACTTTATATAGACCTACCATTGTATTTGTAAAGATCAGAAAATTCTGAAAGTAGTTTTTTTTTTTTTCAACATGGAATAGAACAGAATTTCAGGATAGCTTCAAAGAGTGCTTCTTTCTATAAGAGTGCCTTGAATACCTGCAAGAAGCAATCCCTTTTCAGAATGTGCTTGCTCTCCAAGGACCATTACTCCCTAAGTGCCCCAATGCTGACCTGCCCCCTCTTCCCTTCCTGTGAATGAGGGCTTTCTTCATGCCTGCCTTTTGCTTTTTCCAGATCTGAAAACCAAATGCTCCTCTTGCAACTTCTTTCTTTGAAATCACTTGACCTGCCAGCTCTACAAACACTGTTTTCAAGTTGTGGGGAATGGAGACAACAGAAGAGAGAAGAGACATCTTTAGAGTTATTCACAGTGTGGATAGAGGAATGGTTGCCTTAGCAAACACTCCCTTAAGAATTAGACAGAAAGGCTTTTACAGCACTTACCTCTTGAAAAGAACTACTACAAGGGACCAGTGTGAAGTGCACTTGAGGCCAAACTCAACAAATACACAGAATATTAGGTTTGGTTTTGTTTCCCCCCCTTAGAAAATAAGGAGATCTCATAAGATCATTTGATTAAAACTTAAAAAAATACTTTGGTTAGGTGCCTACTATGTGCTAGACTATATTCAGGACCAGCATTTTTCAGTTAGAAGCAAATGATTCCCAGTGGGCTGCTAGAATATTACAAGGACATATTAGATGCAAAAATCTCGTAAATGTGAGAGGAGAATGTTATATCAATAGAGGGCCAGGATTGAAAATATTGCTATAAACAATAAGTCCAAATAGAAAACTTTCCATGTTTTTGTTGTTTTTGAGTGTTTGGCAAGTCAGTTTGTCAAAGCTCTCCAACACCCCTATTTTCAAGGACCAGGTTGAAATATTACTTGAAGATCTTAACCTTTATCAATGTCTAGGTTGTTGCTTAAAATAAATGTTCAACCACAGAACTCTACATGGATTAAAAGTGTCTATATGAAAGTGAAAATCAGTGTGCAATGACTAAAGACCATTGCTCTAAAATGTTACAGATATGAAAAATGCTTTTGATAAATTTAAGTAAAATTACTTCATAGAATGTGAAATTGATAAGAAAAATATAAAGTGATATTTCTAGATCAATTCTATGGATATAATTTAATAATCTATGTGAATAAAATTAAAATACTTGTGATCTTAGTAAAAATTAACATTTTTGGAACCATATATTACAATTGACTAAAAATACTTAAATTTTTTTGAAACCTAGTTCGTTAGGTCACAGCTGCCTTTGCCCAAAACAAAGGTGTTACCCCAATTTCCTCTTCCTTTTACCAAGCCTTTTTACTTTTAAAAGTCCACCTGGATAGCTACTTTTGTCTCTCACTTGAGCCTCCTTCTGGCTGGTAAATAAAGACAGGTTTTAGTTTTGGTTTGGTGTTTAAAGAGAAAGAGACCATGAGGCTAGAAGCAAACTGACTTCATGATTCTTTCCTAACTGGGTTGGTTTATTAATTTTTTTGTGTCTTTCCTTCTTTAGACCCGTTGGAAATATGGTGTGTGGGGTGATTTTACAATAGTTGATTATTTTTCATTTACTTCCAAATTATTTCCTACTTACTTGATCTAGCTTTTCCTCATTCCTGCTCTTGTTCCTCTTCTATTCCCCCTAGTAAACATTTTTACAAATGATTGTAATTGATTTAAAATGAAAATGAGATCCTGGTCTTTCCTCTGTGTGCCTCCAAAGACTTACTCACATTTGGAATATTATTCAATGTCCTTCCCTTAACCCACAAATGCACCCTCTCCAGCCTGATGTACTGACCTGCCTGTGCAGGTTGGGTTAAATTTATATGATTGCTGATGGTTGACTCAGCACTCTTTATTTTCTTCTTTAGCCTTCTGCTCTTTTTAATGAGATAATCATATTCCTGGCTCCCTTACTTGATCGAATACTACCTCTTTAAAGATATCTGACCATTCAATTTAAAGAAAGTTTCTTAATATTTTTTATTATACAGCACTTATTGCTTTATATATGTATATATTTACATATTTTACAATCTACCTGCTGGAATGCAAGCTCCATAAGAATGTTATTTTTATTTGAATGTATTTATTTATTTTTGTTTTTTTGGGCCACACCCATTTGATGCTCAGGGGTTACTCCTGGCTAAGCGCTCTGAACTTGCCCATGGCTTGGGGGGACCATATGGGACGCCAGGGGATCGAACCGCAGTCCTTCCTTGGCTAGCGCTTGCAAGGCAGACACCTTACCTCTAGCGCCACCTCTCTGGCCCCTTGAATGTATTTTTTTTAAACTTTATTTATTGATTGGTTGTTGGGCCATACCCAGCAGTGCTCAGGGGTTAGTCCTCCCTGGCTCTGCACTCAGAAATCACCCCTGGCAGGCTGGAGGACCATATGGGATGCGGGGAATTGAACCAGGTTCCTCCTGGGTTGGCCTCAGGCAAAGCAAATACCGTGCTACTGTACTATTTCTCCATTTCTCCATTCTCCTTGAATGTATTTTTAATATACTTTTGTTTGGTTTTGGACCTTACCTAGAAGTACTCAGGGATCACTTCTGGTGGTGCTTGGGGTCCATATGCAGTCTTAGGATTAAAACAAGGTAATCTTTGCACATGCTAGTTTCTTTATCAACATACTATAGCTCTTTTTTTTTCCTTTATGGAACATCTTTATTTCTCTTTCTTGTTCACAGTTTTCTTTCTTTTCCTTTTTTATGTTTATTATTTTTTTATTTAAACAACTTTATTACATACATGATTGTGTTTGGGTTTCAGTCATGTAAAGAACACCACCCATCACCAGTGCAACATTCCCATCACCAATGTCCCAAATCTCCCTCCTCCCCACCCAACCCCTGCCTGTACTCTAGACAGGCTTTCTATTTCCCTCGTACATTCTCATTATTAGGATAGTTCAAAACATAGTTATTTCTCTAACTAAACTCATCTCTGTTTGTGGTGAGCTTCATGAGGTGAGCTGTTACTTCCAGCTCTTTTCCTTTTGTGTCTGAAAGTTGTTATTGCAAGAATGTCTTTCATTTTTCTTAAAACCCATAGATGAGTGAGACCATTCTGTGCCTTTCTCTCTCTCTGACTTATTTCACTCAGCATAATAGATTCCATGTACATCCATGTATAGGAAAATTTCATGACTTCATCTCTCCTGACAGCTGTATAATATTCCATCGTGTATATGTACCACAGTTTCTTTAGCCATTCATCTGTTGAAGGGTATCTTGGCTGTTTCCAGAGTCTTGCTATGGTAAATAGTGCTGCAATGAATATAGGTGTAAGGAAGGGATTTTTGTATTGTATTTTTGTGTTCCTAGGGTATATTCCTAGGAGTGGTATAGCTGGGTCGTATGGGAGCTCGATTTCCAGTTTTTGGAGGAATACCCATATTGCTTTCCATAAAGGGCGGGGATGTGGAGAGAAAGAAACTCTTATCAACATACTTTAGCTCTTAATGTAACATTTTATTTAAGTATTATTGTTATAATCATATAATTTTCACAATACACTATTATATATTCATCTTCTGTATACTGTAGTATGATCACTACCAAAGGTCGACTTTCCTTCACCTCCACATAGTTAATACTATTTTCCTATTTTAACTTCCATCCTTTCCAAATCTTTTGTTCTTTTGAAACTATAAGTCTGATCTTTGCATCCAAGTTTCTTTTTGCTTTCTTTCTTTAAACTCCACATTTGGGTGAAATGATATGTGTATATATATTTGTCCTTGATATGCCTTCCTTAATTTAGCAAAGCATTTCAAGGTCCTCCGTGTTTTTAAAATAGCAATATTCATTTTAATAGTTATGCACTATTCCATTATATAATAGAATATATAAACTACACATTCTTTTTTTTTTTTTGATTTATGGTTTTTGGGTCACACCCGGTGGTGCTGAGGGGTTACTTTTGGCTCTATATTCCGAAATATCTCCTGGCAGACTCAGGAGACCATATGGAATGCCAGGGATCAAACCTGGGTTAGCCCTGTGCAGGTTAAATGCCCTACCTACTGTACTATTGCATTTTATTAATTACATTTTATTAATCTATTTACTTATCAGTGGACATAGGTGGTAACTGTATATATCTAAGTACATATACATGCACACATATATTTTAGGGAGTGTGTTGGGTCACACTTAGTTGTGATTAGGCTTAATCCTGGCTTTGTGCTCAGGGAGTAATCCTGGCAGTGCTTGGAAGAACATATGTGAAGCTGGGAATTGAACTAGAGTTTGCTGTGTGCAAAGTGAGCACTTTACTTCTGTTCTTTCCTGGCATATTTCTGCATTTAAAACAGGTTTTGATGTTAATTATATAATTCTTAGACCACACCCATCAGTGCTCAGACACTATTCCTGGCTTTGTGCTCATGAATCACCAAAAATGGTGCTCAGAGAACCATATTTGGAGAAATATATGTATTGCCAGGGATTGAATTGAGGCTAAGCCACATATAAGACAAGAATCTTACCTTCTGTACACTCCTGTACACAAAATCAAAGGTGGGACCAGGGAGATTGTATAGCAGATAAAATACTTATATTGCATGTGGGCTGATCCAAGTTTGATTGTTAGTACCTCATATGGTCTCCAAGCCATGCCAGGGATTATTCCTGAGTTCAGAGAAAACCCTGAGCACCACTGAGTATGTCCATCAAGAAAAACCCAAAAAATTCAATTAAAATTTCTACATCTTTCTTTTAGTGATCATTTAATAAATGGATTGATTTAATATATTCATTGAGTTTATTCTGAAATTAATTTATTTAAATTAGTTTTTTATTTGAAATATTGAGATATGTGCATTTTTATTGGTGTATAATTGTTGCATTTAAACCCTTTAGATGGGCTTGGATAGTGGTGGATGGTGACAGATGGTGATGGAGGGGCTTTTCTCCTCCAACCCAGGCCACTTGTGTCTGCAATCCCCTCCAGCTGGCAGGTCAGCAGGTTCAGGTAGAGGCGAGGAAATCATCCATAGACAGGTTTCAGGAAATATCAGCTTTACTCGTGCCCTAGCCAACATATGTGGCCTATCATAACCATTTAATCTGGATCCTTATTCAGCCCTACATCCTAACTTTTCTTTCAGCCATCTCTCCTCCTGCTCCTTCTCCATCCATTCAAATCCCCTCTGCCCCTGAGGCCAAACCTTTTTATTACCTACCAAAGACCCCACCCAGACATGGGCAGGTCTTTCTTGTAGGTAAGGTTACACAGGAGGAATGGGGAGGTGGGGTTACATCTGCCCCTTTTTTTCTCAATTTAGATATAAATAAAAGAACATAGGTTCTCTTTTGTTTTCCTGGCTTCCGCCTATAGCCAAAGGTGGTTAATATTCCCATAGCAACAAAGTTTAAAGCTAAAATCAACATATCAGCCCCTTCCTTAAGCATAACTTTTCTGCAAAATACACCATACATCTGTAACTTAAAATTTTCTTAATGCTTTCTATCAAGCACTATCCTGGAACTTCCTAGTTCCTATACCTTTTAATGCTATTTAAAACAAAGCATTTTATCCCAGAACTTTCATGTTTCTATTATACCATTTACCCATTTTTCTGGAACTTTTAAGTTCCTATTTAATCTTTCCCTACACACAGAGTACAAAAGCATATACACAGAACATACATTTTGAAAACAGGCTAGTGCATTAAAATACACAGTAAAACATTATGCCATTGGAAACATTAACTATGGAAAACAATAAAGACATTTAAATTAGCAAGAAAATTACTTATATCAAGAGATACACCTGAATCAAAGTTAGATGCAGGTGGTTATAAATCAGATCTTTCATTTGGGTTTCACTGATATCTCCCCTTTTAAAATTTTTATTTCATAACCAAATTGTCCAAATGTGAATACGCTGTGGACATTTATCCCTTCACCAACACCAATTGTCCAGAGCCATAAAGTTTGTGGTTTTCCATTTTATCCCTTCACCTAAAACCATTTGTCCAGATGCTGGTCTTTTTCCAGGCCACTCATCACGTGGCTTAGTTCCATGGGATTCCAGCCCCCAGAGCTGGATCTGGGGCTGGGTCCACGTGCACCTGCCACCTCTGGCTGCTTTTTTTGCCTGACAAATGGCAGGACCGGGACTGAAGCAGATGCATTAGGAGGGATGGAGCAGTCTCTGCTCCGCTTTTCACTGAGAGAGATTCACCACCGCTTATCCCCTCCAGGCAGAATTTGGAAGTTGTAGTTCTTTGCCACTTTGGCCATGCGTCTGGGTGTTCAAAGCTAAAATCATCTAAGCCGAAGTCTGAAGTTTCAAAATTCAAAATCCAAGTTCGATCTGAAGATCATGATTCAGAAAATCAGTCCATTTAAATAAATTTTTTCTTTCTGGTCCATTTCTAATCAAGGCCCTCCATCAGTCTTTGAGGAGGCCGAGGTCTTTGGAAAAAGAATTTTTTGCAACAAAGTCTCAGTCCTGGGCCTCAGATGGGGGTGATCCAAGTTTTCACCAGCCCTATTCCATTGGCCCTTCTGCCCCCAGAAGGGGTCTTGGCCATTGCTGAAAATGGCTCCACATGGATTTTTTTTTGGGCTTACTGCAGCTGAAAAGAGCCAAAATCATAGTTAAGAACAGGAATCTCACCAGGCTGTCTTGATTTTAGGGTTCAAATCCACGTTAGGGCGCCAGTTGTCAGGAATACAAAAGCTTAGTACCCTTATATCCAGGGAGGAGGAGATTGTTACCCCACCCCTCATTCTTCTTGTAACCTTACCCGCTAATAGACCTCCCATTTCTGGGAGGGGTCTTTGGTAGATAACAAAAAGCTTTGGCCAGAAGGGCAAAGAGGATTTGAATTGAGGAGGAATTGGGAGGAGGCTGCTGGAGAGAAACCACAGGAGGAGAGATGGCTGAAAGAAGCTAAGACGCAGGGCAAGCTGAAGATAGCATGTATAAATGGTTATGATATAGGCCACACATGTTGGCCTGGGCCTGAAATAAAGATGATATACCCTGAAGCCTGCCTGTGAGTTTTCTACCCACTGCTCTCCTGAACCCAGATACCCACTGGCTGGAGGGAGGAGTTGGAGCCACGTGGCCTGAGACAGCAGAGAAAAGTCCCTCCATTCACCATCCACCACCATCAAAGCCTATCCAATGTTGCTTTAATGCAACATATAATGATATCTCATTTTTATTATGATTTGGATTTCCCTAATAATAAGTGATTTTTTTCTGAGAACTTTTTTTATGTGCCAGTTGGTGATCCACATATATTCCTCTGAGAAATATCTGTTCATTTCCTCTCCCCATTTTGGACAGGCTTTTGAATTTTTTGGTTGATATTTGTGAGTACTTTATATATACATGATATCAAGCCCTTATGTTTAAATATGGCTATTTCCCCCCATTTAGTTAGCTGTCTTTTAGTTTTTATCTTGTGTTTCTTTTGCCATTCAGAAATTCTTTAATTCAATGTTCCCTTTGTTCATTTTTTATTTTGTTGCCTCTGTCAGTGGTATTGATCACTCAAGATGCCTTTGAGGTTCAACTTTTGGAGACTTCTATCTATATTTTCCTTAGTGACCCACAACTTTTGTGGTGTTGGGGTCAAGTGTTTTTGGCAAGTGACTGTGGCTTCACAGTTATGAGAGCCGAATAGCAGCTATAGCATTTTTCAGACTTGTATAGCTACTAGGAGATTTGTATTTGCTTGCACCTGGAAGAAATTTGATGACAATGACAAATTTCATGACAAGGTCAAGCAAACCTCATTAGCATCCCAATTTAAGAGGTTGCAAGTGTGGCATTAAGGCAAGGCATGTCACATCAAGTTTGGGCCTACTCTGCAACCAAATGTTTTAAATCACAGGGCTGAGGAGACCTACATAGTACATTTGAGCAAACTTGGACTCAGTCCAGGAGTTTGATCTCCCTAATATCTGGGGACATCTTTGTATCAAGTGATTCAGCCTCAAAAGCAACTCAGGGTTGACGTTTGTCAGTGCCTGGATGAATTCATGAACTATTTTTGAGCTGACCTGGAAGGTGACTGGAGTTTGTAGTCACAAGCGTTCAGTTACAGCTCTGGTAAAAGTTCAAATAGATCTGTGGATGACCTGGGGACACGATTACAAGTGCCTGCGTCGTCACTTCTTATGAGGTCCAGAGTGGCAGTGTTTGATATCATCAATACCGTGGAGTCCCTAGATTGTCCTTTGGTGGTCAACATTCCTGTGAATACTTTAGAATTGTGGGAGATGCTTAAGAGGACATAAGGTTTTTGTCACAAATCTTGTTCTCTGAAGTTGAATGGGAATATAGCTATTGCTAACTGGCTGGCTTTGGGGGATTCAGAGTTCTTTCTGACTGTGTCAGAAGAAATAGAAAAGGAAAAAGGAGGACGAGGAAGAGGAGGGGATGGAAAAGAAGGAGGAGAAGGTGAAGTAGGAGGAGGAGAAGGAAGAGGAGAAGAAGAAAAGGAGAAGGAAGAGAATAAGATGAAGATGGAGAAGGAGAAGAGGGAAGAGAAGAAGAGGAAAAAGGAGAAGAGATGGAGAAGAGGAGAAATAAGAAAAGAAGGAAAAGGAGAAGAAAAAAGAAGAAGGAGGAGGAGGACAAGAAAGAGAAGGAGAAGGAGGAGAAGAAGGGGAAGAATGAGACTGAGAAGGAGGAGGAGGAGAAGAAGAAAGAGAAGAAGAAAAAAGAAGGAAAAGTGCCCCACCCAAATTCTGAAAAAATATTTGTGCTTCTATGTTTATTGCAGTACTATTTCTAATCATAATTTTCCAAACTGAGAAGCAACTCTTGTTGAAGAACAGATGACTGAATAAAGCAACTGTATTTATATACATAAATATATGTATATGTATACATATATACAATCGAAGGAAAAGATAAAGTCATGCTTTCTGCCACTATGTGGATGAAACTGGGGAATATTAGGCTGAAGGAAATTTGATGGAAGTAAAGGGAAAGATAGAGAGCAATATTTTCTATGTGGAATATCAACATAGTCAGGGATAACAAGTGACCTAAGGCTGATCTGTATAATAAAACGAAGTAGGGATCTAAGTGGCAGTGGAATGAAGACAGGGCTTAGAGGGCACTGAGGAAAAAAAATAGTGAAGAGGAACTGACACTCTAGTGGAATGTTGTGTGTATGAAACCCTACCATTAACAGTATTGAAAATTATTAACCTCCCCCCCCCAAAAAACCCCCTTTTTTGTTGCTTTAAGATGGGGTTAAATTTTTTAGTGAGGTCATACTTCTGAATAAAATCTGTCTAGGAGCTCTCTTATATCCTTTTCACAGGGATTTAAGACAAGTTTTCATGATTAATTCATATTAAGGTGTGTTTTTTTAGTGATTTCAGGAGGATTGGAAGCATGTATTCTACTTATTAGACCAGCCATCTTTAAAATCCTCCAAGCTCTTAATATAATGTTTATTTTAAAATTGATAAAAATCAAGTTAGTAAAAATGTCCCTCTTTTGTTTTTAGTTTTTATGCTGCCCAGAGTAGATTTTGTGGTGCCAGTCCTCACTGGCAACCTCATACTGGTTATAGCATTAGAAAAATATACTTGGGGCCCAGAGAGATAGCATAGCGGTGTTTGCCCTGCAAGCAGCCGATACAGGACCAAAGGTGGTTGGTTCGAATCCCGGTGTCCCATATGGTCCCCCGTGCCTGCCAGGAGCTATTTCTGAGCAGCCAGCCAGAAGTAACCCCTGAGCACTGCTGGGTGTGGCCCAAAAACCAAAAAAAAAAAAAAAGAAAAGAAAAATATACTTGGTTGTATACTGGTGATCACACTTGTAATACCACAGGCAGAAAAATACTCTGCAATGTGGGGTTGTGTCAGGGATTGAACTCATATTTTTATGTAGGTTCTCTAACACTGAGTCACATCACTGTGATATGGACCTGGGGAGACCCTGCATATTTCCTGTGCTTTCCTTTTTTGGTTACTCTAAGAAATACTTCAGTGAAAGAGTGAGTAATGTTTTTTGAATTAGTGTTTTCAGAGTACTTGCATATATCCAGAACTTAATAGCTGGATCATATTATTATATATTATTATATATCATATTATTATTATATAATATCATATATATTATATATCATATCATATCTCAGTCTGTGAGGAGACACAGACTGGGCAGGTTTGATTTATGGCATCCAATGTGGCCTTTTCAGCCCACCAACAGTTATCCTTGAGCACAGAACTACAAGTAAGCCCTGATCACTGTTTGGTATGGCCTAAAGCTAAATAAAACTTAGAGACAATTCGGCTAAGCAACATCCATATCTGACATCTGCATGATAACCCTCAAGAATTATTCCAAAAGGCTTGGTATTTTTCTTCTCTCAATCCACAAATGGATATGGTTTAACATTAAAACATCTGGAGCGGTGGCATGGAGTGGTAAGGCACTTTTGGGTTTGTGCTCAGAGATCAGTCCTGACAAAATTCAGGGGAATACGTGAAATGCAGAGGTTTGAATCTGGGTTGTATTTCTGCAAGGCAAGTGCCCTACCTGCTGTATTATTGCATTGGCCCTGTCTTGATATTTTTTTGATATTTACATAAAATGAATTGGTAATACTCACCCCATCCTGCTTTTTTCAGTGTAGTATTTCTATTTTTAATGCTTTGAGAAATATTCATTGGGGCCTGTGAGGTGGCGCTAGAGGTAAGGTGTCTGTCTGCCTTGCAAGCGCTAGCCAAAGAAGGACCGCGGTTCGATCTCCGGCGTCCCATATGGTCCCCCCAAGCCAGGGGCGATTTCTGAGCGCTTAGCCACGAGTAACCCCTGAGTATCAAATGGGTGTGGCCCCCCCAAAAAAAAAACAAAAAAAAAGGAGAAATATTCATTATAGTTTCCATATTAACTACACATGTTTTTATTTTCAACAATTTATGAGGGTTTCAATTTTGTTCATTTCTGTCAATATTTGCTAGTCTTCTTTTTGGGGAGGGCACACCCAGTGATGTTCAGGGGTTACTCCTGGCTATGTGTTCAGAAATCACTCCTGGCTTGGGGGAACATATGGGACACCAGGGCATCGAACCACAGTCCATCCTAGGCTAGCACATGCAAAGCAAGCACCATACCTCTTGTGCCACTGCTCTGGTCCCATATAATAGTTTTCTTAATAATCATTTAGTGGAAAGTGAGTGTCATTTTTAAACAATGTTAAATTTTTAGGGCTAAGTATAGCAGTCAGTAAATGTCTAATTAATGAATAAATAAGTGAATGACTAGTTGCTATCTATTGCATATCAATTATGGGCAAAACTAATGTTTTCATATATACTACTTTGCCACTTATTTTGTATGAACTACTTCACATGTGATACAAAATGAACAGATCTCAGTTGAGTGAAAATATATTACAAATATTATTTGAATGTGTAAAATCAATTAATCAACTTTCATTTCCTGTATTTTTGCATTATATATTCCTTATTTTATCTCTGGGCCATTCTCATTATCTCAGGACCAGTCAGTCTCAAGACCTCTTCCCTAAGGGCATTAGGACAATATATGAATTCTTTTACTTCCAATCTTCCATTTTCAGTGCTTTTCAGTTCTCCCAATAGGATCAGGATTCTCTTAATAAACTTTCCAGGAATTTTCCAATGGTATGGAGGCTCAGGGCAGGGCAATTCCCCAGTGATCATGAAGCCCCAACATGATCTCTTCCTGACCCAAAATGCTAATATATATTTCTAAGATAATATTTCCTTGAATATTTGCTACTTATCTTTGTACTAAGACTCAGACATATGGCCTCAGACAACTCACTTTTTATTTTGTTTTATTTATTTTAATTTTTTGGGGGGTATACCTGGTGGCGCTCAGGGGATACTCCTGGCTCTGTGCTCAGAAATTGCTCCTGGTCGGCTCTGGGGAACATATGGGATGCTGAGGATTGAACTTGGGTCAGTCCTGGGTCAGTCCTGGGTCTGCCTTTTGCAAGACAAACACCCTATCCGCTGTGCCTTTGCTCCAACCCTTCACGTTTTATTTTAAAATTTCTTGAAATGTGCTGATTTGGAACACTGAGTAGGAGGTAATGGGAGCTCACAATTGGCAGATTTTTACTCTATCCTGAAACATTGTTAGTTTGAGGGCTTCAGGAGGTTGTACATGTGACAGTGACCTTTTCACGAGATGATCCCTTTGTTTTGCCCTGGTGCTCATTTCATCCTTCATCCAGCTATTTCAACCAACAGCTCTTCCCAGTTTAGCACTGACCTTTGCCTTATTCATGTGTCATCCTTCTTGCTCTCTCTCTCTCTCTCTTTTTTTTTATTGGAGTCATCTCCGGTATGTCTGGGAGTTGGCAAGTGAGACACTTCAGTGATTCTCAGTCCCATAGTCCTATACCACAAGGTTGGTCTTTTCTATTCAGTACTGCTCTGGCACTGTAGTAGGAGGCATTAAAGGATATACCTAGTGGTGTTTCGGGGAAAGAAGGGCATGGCATATAAAGAGAATTAACACAGGACTTTGTACAAGGTGGACATGCACTCCGCTACTTGAGCTATCTCTCCCACCCACCATGTTTACTTCCAATGACATCTTCTCTCCATTGTCTTCTTATTTTTGACATTATTCTTAATTGCCATGCACTTTGCTCTATATTTTATTTATTTTATGCTATGTTATTTGATTTATTTTATGATAATGCTTTCATATTTCAAACCATGCCTCATAAGTCCATGTGAGTCAGCATTGTTCGGTGGTGATTCCAAATCTATAAAGAATTTATTTCATTACAGTTCCAGATTTTAACTGCATGATATCTTTTTTAAATAAGCTCTCTGAAAGCTATCTTTCTTTGATGAAAACACATAATTTTGAGCTTGTTCATTCTTCCGGTGTGATCTTCCTCCCTCCCTACCCTTTTCCTCCCTCCCTCCTTCCTTCCTTCCTTCCTTCCTTCCTTCCTTCCTTCCTTCCTTCCTTCCTTCCTTCCTTCCTTCCTTCCTTCCTTCCTTCCTTCCTTCCTTCCCTCCTTCCTCCCTCCCTCCCTCCCTCCCTCCCTCCTTCCCTCCCTCCCTCCCTCCCTCCCTTCCTTCCTTCCTTCCTTCCTTCCTTCCTTCCTTCCTTCCTTCCTTCCTTCCTTCCTTCCTTCCTTCCTTCCTTCCTTCCTTCCTTCCTTCCTCCCTCCTTCCCTCCCTCCCTCCCTTCCTCCCTTCCTCCCTCCTTCCCTCCCTCCCTCCCTCCCTTCCTCCCTTCCTCCCTCCTTCCCTCCCTCCCTCCCTTCCTCCCTTCCTCCCTCCCTCCCTCCCTCCCTCCTTCCCTCCCTCTCTTCCTCCCTTCCTTCTCCCCTCCCTTCCTTTCTCCTTTTCTTTTTTTTTTTTCCAGTGAGATACTATTTATTTTAGCAAATGCTAAATGCTCAGTGACTGCTAAGGAGATACAGAAGATGTAGTCTATATAGATAATGGCATTCCATTCAAATATTAAATATGATGAAATCATACCTTTCTGTTACCATTTGTTTTTTTTCTTTTTTTTAAATTTTTTATTTTTAATTATGAGAACAAGGATGCAAAGAAAGAGGACAAGGTAAAGTTACAGTGGAAGGACAATCACCCATAACATAATTCTCAGAAGTCTCCTTGCTGTTATCTTAACTTTGAAATTTCAGCCAAAGAACATTAAGATAAATAAGACAGAATCCATGTACAATTACTTTGTCCCTCAAGTCCCCAGATTGTAACACATTATAATATTTCTTAACAGCACACAAGGCAATCTAAAGCCATAAAACTTACGTAACTCCTTAAACATTACAGGCATAGTATTTTTTTACATTTCCATATACATGCATATTAGCTTAAGTTAACCTCAAATTTTATGTGGGTTCTTTTTAAGGATGAGAGTCAAAGGAGCATAATAAAAATGGTGTTAGAGTGGCAATTGTTTTTTGCATAGGCCCACCAAAATATGAGGGACATGGAAAGAAATAACCTTGGCCTAAAGACAAAGAGACCCGACCTTTCTCCTTTTCTTATGCTTTTTCTGGATATAAGCCCAAGAATCATGTTTCCTCCTGAAATTCATTTGGAACAATAAATGCCTATGAATAACTAACTCACCCCTTAGCTAAAAGAAGATGGGAGACATCACTTCCCCAAACTTTAAATTGTACCATATAAGCAATAGTCATTAGACAGCCTGGTATTGGAATAAAGACAGACCCTCAGATCCGTGGAATAAACTTGAGTATTCAGAGAATACAGTGGGGTTATCCAAGGGGCATGTCCAAGTCCAACTGCCATTACATCAACAGTACCTAGGTGATTGTTTGAGTATGGAAAGATTTTTTTTTTTTTGGTTTTTGGGCCACACCCGTTTGACGTTCAGGGGTTACTCCTGGCAATGTGCTCAGAAATCGCCCCTGGCTTGGGGGGACCATATGGGACGCCGGGGGATCGAACCACGGTTCGTTCCTTGGCTAGCGCTTGTAAGGCAGACACCTTACCTCTAGCGCCACCTTCCCGGCCCCTGGAAAGATATTTTTAAGAGATTGGAAGTTGTATTCTTAAAAGATATTCTTATAAATCTATATTACATCAATTAAAAACCTCATGCAACTAAAAAAAGCAAACACCCTCCCCAAACAACTTAATAAAAATATGGGAGAAGATTTAAATAGAGATTGTCTAAGGAGAAAATACAGATGACTCATTGGCAAATTAAAAATGTTTTCATCACTGGTTATCAGAAAAATTAAAATTAAAATCACAATAAGATAAGGTGTTACATCAATTTACTAGAATAGTTTATATTGGAAGAAACACTAAAAATAAGATTTGGAGTAAAGGAACCTTTGTGCACAGTTTATGAAAATATAAATTAGAATAAACATTTTGGAAAATGGTAGGAGATTCCTCAAGAAGCCAAACATGAGCTGCCATCTGGCTTAGGAACCTTTCCTCTTGGGACCCAACCATAGAATACGAAGACATTAACACAACAATAATGTTTATTACAGTATTATTTTCAGTTGTAAAAATACATAGGCATTCAAATTTCCAGTTGATATATGATTAGATTAAAATGTGGCATATTTACACAGTGGGATAATATTCAGGCATACAAAGAGAAATTTTTTTTTGATTTTTGTTTTTTATGTCACACCCGGCAGTGCTCAGGGGTTACTCCTGGCTCTACACTCAAAAATCCCTCCTGACAGTCTTAGGGGACCATATGGGATGCTGGGAATTGAACCACTGTCCTCCTGCATGCAAGGCAAATGCCCTACCTCCATGCTATCTCTCCTGCCCCATAAAGAGAACATTTTGAATGGAATATGAGAGAATTATGCAAGGCAAAATATGTAATAAGGAAAATCTCAATTATTTTATGAGTTTATCAAAATGTGCAATATATGGATATAAAATTGATAAGAATAAAAAATATTGGGGCTGGAGCAGTGGCACAAATAGTAGGGCATTTTCCTTGCACATGTTAACATAGGACACACCACAGTTCAATCCCCTGGCATCCCATATGGTCCCCGCAAGCCAGGAATAGTTTCTGAGTGCATAGTGAGGAGTAACCCCTGAGGGTCACCAGGTGTGGCCCAAAAACCAAAAAAAAAAAAAAAGAGTAAGAAATATTGACTAGTGGATATTAATTATAGAACTTGAGTTAGGGGCCAGAGAGATAGCACCATGGTAGGGCATTTGCGTTGCATGCGGCCAACAGGGATGGACCCAGTTTGATTCCTGGCATCCCATATGGTCCCTCAGCCTGCCAGGGGCAATTTTTTAGTGCAGAGCCAGGAGTAATCTCTAAGCACCACTGGGTGTGACCCAGAAATCAATCGATCAATCAATAAATGAATAAAGTTAAAAAAAAAAAAAAGAACTTGAGTTACCTGAGGAGAAGATGATGGAAAATAGAAGACACAGTGAGTGGAAAGTAAAACTAAAGGGATTTGTTTTATTTATAAAAAATATTAGTTATATGGGTTAAAGAGCGGGGGACGGCGGACTTGCGAGCTGGTGTCTTTGGCTCCCGTGCGGCGACTGCGAGCGAGGTCAGATTCTAAGATGGGTGATATTGAGAAGGGCAAAAAGATTTTTGTCCAGAAGTGTGCTCAGTGCCATACCGTGGAGAAAGGAGGCAAGCACAAGACTGGGCCCAATCTCCATGGTCTGTTTGGGCGGAAGACGGGTCAGGCACCTGGATTCTCTTATACTGATGCTAACAAGAACAAAGGCATCACCTGGGGAGAGGACACGCTGATGGAGTATTTGGAGAACCCCAAGAAGTACATCCCGGGAACAAAAATGATTTTCGCTGGCATTAAGAAGAAGACCGAGAGGGCAGAGTTGATAGCTTACCTCAAAAAGGCTACTAAGGAGTAATAGTTGGCACCGCCTTATTTATTACAAAAATGTCTCGTGACTTTTTTATGTGTACCATATTTAATTCCATCTCGTTCATCAGAATTCAGATCATGAGTGGCTGGTGTAGCTTTTTTTGTTGTTGTTGGACGGCCCTGATTTAAATAAGATTGGCTTGTGTTTAAATGACTTATCAGCTTTTTGAATTTTGATAATTCCAGGTCAGCAAGTGCAAATCACTTTGCTCCTTCTAAAGATATGATTGAACTTAATTGGTCACAGTCACCTTTCCAAGAGATGGGGTTGCCATTTACATACATACCTGTGGGAGAATAGTTTTCTATGACTGGCTAGGTTAATTTACCTAAAGATTAAGGAAATCATTGTCTCCTAGAGCAGGAAGACTTACTGTTTTAGGTTGTGTTCAATAACTTAGTAAAGGAAAAAACAGGATAAGATGACAGTGACCCTTAAATCTTTTTGTTATTAATTATGCCAACTTAATTAAAAATTCCCTATATCTAAAATGTTTTCTTTCACTTAAAGACAAGTGTTTTAGTATGATATATGTATAGTATCAAACAAAAATACCTAACACTTCTCATCTTTTAAATGATCTTAAAGACAGATGCTTTTAAATTTTAGGCTGGCAAGTTAGAGTAAAATTTTGTTTATAAGTTCTTTCCTGAAGTCAGACTTATGTTCAGAATTGTCTTTTAAATAGCTATTCAGAAGTAAACGTGACTAAACTATGTATCCCAAAAGTGTAATTGATAACAGTGCTTTTGCCAACTCATTAGTAGAAACGATCATCAGCACAAATTTGTAAAGAGTTAAGATGATTAAAACAAAGATCACAGACCAAAAAAAAAATTAGTTATATGGAAACATAAAACAAAAGTTAAGTGAGTTGTCAGATATCTGGCAAGAGATGTTTCCATTTCTTGAGAGCGAAAGACCTTGTTCTGAAGATTTGGATATGACAAGGGAAAATGTTCCTGCCTGCATTGTAAGGGACCAAGAATCTGTATCTCAAAGATGTCTTCAATCACCTGATTCGACTGGCAAAGGCAATAAAACAAAAACAATCAAGTGAACTACATGAAACTTTAAAGTTTTTGCATGGAAAGAGAAACTAGGCTAGACATTGGTGGCGGAAAAGTTGCGTTGGTGAAGAGGGTATGTACATTCTATGACTGAAACCCAGCAGTAGACATTATTGTCATCATTGTGCTGAAATAAATTATTTAAATAAAACACAAAGACAGCCAACTGATTGGAGAAGATTTTTCTCATTTAATATCTCAGGCAAAGGACCAATTCTCAAATCCACAAATCACTATGAAGCTCAGCAAAACACAAGCAAAAACAGAAAACCCCACCTAATCACCCCATCAAAATTTTGAAGAAGAGATGAATAGAAGACATACAGATGCTCAATAAGCCTATTACGAAGTGCTTTCATTATCACTTAGTGGCGAGGAAACAACTCAAATGACAGGGAGGCATCACTTCATACTAGTGAGAATGGCATATATATTTTGTTATATATGTATAAAACCACAAATGTTGGCAGTGATATGGTGAAAAGGAATTTATATTTACTGCTGGTGCAAATCTCATCTGGTAGAGAGTCTCTGGCAGTCAATATGGACATTTTTAAAGAAGTAGGAATGAAGTTATCGTGATATGATAGCTCTCATGAATATTGGAAGCTCTCATGAATGATGACTTGACTCTGTTATCCCACTTCTAGTTATCTCCTTTCCAAGAAAAGGAAACATCCAGTAGGAAGTACACTTATATACATTATAATTCTTAGTATAATAGCCAGGAAATGAAAGCAACCCGAATGTTCATGAAAGATAACTGGATAAGTATGTTGTAGTAATAAACACATGGAATACTCTGAAGCTGCTAGAAAGAAAAATAAAGTCATAAAATTTGCAACAATGTGGATCATATTAAAGGGTCTCATGCATGCTGAATTAAATAGGCCAGTGTGAGAAGCACAAATAAGGATGATCTCATCTGTAGTATATAGAGAAACAAATCAAGGGTCTAAAAATTATCAAAAACAATGCCCAGAGACAATAGAGGTGAGGGCCATAATATGAAGCTCACCACAAAGAATGGTGAGTGCAGTTAGGGAAATAACTACACCAACAACTATCAGACAATCTTAATGAGAGAGAGAAGTAGAATGCCTGTCTCAAATATAGGCAGAGGTTAAGAAGGAGAAAGGTGGGGGGGCATTGGTGGTGGGAATGTTGCATTGGTGAAGGGGAGTGTTCTGTTTATGACCGAAACTCAACTACAATCATGCTTGTAATCATGGTGCTTAAATAAAGATTTTATGAAAAAAAAAAAGAAAAAAAAAGATTTTGGGACAGGACAGGATAGACACAACAACCATATTGTATCTGGTAAAAAACAAAAACAAAACAAAACCAAAAAACAAAAAAACTCAGAAAACCAAACCTTGAATACTACTTTACAGACCTGAGAATGCTAAGTTGAGGATGGAGAGTGGAATGAGTAGGCTTCTGGGAAGGAAATAAGTGGAAGGTCTCAAGCACTGGGTGGTGTTAAGGGAGGTAACAGAATGTACTAGAACCACAACTGTCAATTAATAAATAGTGGGGGTGGGGGACAGGAAGGAGCATTATATCAAGCATGAACATAGTGATGTACACTTTGAAGGTGGAGATGTATAGAATTTTTGTACATCAACTCCAGAAACTTGAACAGTATTGTAACCATATCACCTAAACTGAAGTAAAATATATGAATGAATAAAATATTTTTATTAAAGTCTATACCTATGATATGGCTAGTAGTAATATTTATTATAGGCTTACACTCTCAGAGAGTATGAAATACAGAATATGACATCTATAAGACTCAGAGAATAAAAATGTAAATTCTCTTCTAAGTCTTGTGACCTCGATACCTTGCGTGCATTACTATAGTCATAGTTTTATTAGGAATATATAACTCCCAGAAATGATCTTCAGAAAAGGTGCACATTCTAGAAATAGAGAGAAAGACTACAACAACATTTTACTTTTTGGACAAAGCTGGCCTGTTTCTTTTGTGGTGGCATGGAAAATAAATTGTAATCTTCTGCTTCCAGTCTGATTTGAGCATCTTAGTATCCCTGAGGAAACTATGTCAGCAGATACAACCCTCATGGCAGAGACTTGGGAGATAGCATCAATGATGCTAATTTGAAAATACTTCTGTGGCACTTAGCAGGGTGTGATTTTAATTCATTTTTTGTCCCTTGATAATCATAAAGTGCTTTCAGTCTGTGAATATCCATTTTTGGCCAGCATGCTCATTCCTCATCTGGGGACCACATTTAATGACTGTGGTGATGGTGGGGTCCACAGGGGAATTGTAAGGTACAGATATTTTCTTTGTGGAGAGAAACATGTCACTCATCTAATTCAAAGGGTTCTTCTGAAGTAAGAATGGTAGATCAGAATACTAGTCTATGTAGCAAGTCTTTGTACAGACTTAAAATGACTTAATTTTACAGACACCTATAAAGATAATTAATGTTTGTAGAGAATTTTATATTTGTACAATTTTTTATTCTCCATGTTTAATTCTTGAACAAAATTCTCTGAAATTTATCCAGACTTGCTTAAGGTTATTACTTTAATTGGATTATTTGAATTTCACTTTTGCTGCTTACCACTGTCTTAGACAATTTACTTTATCATTAACCTTTAATTTCTTCAGCTACAAATTGAATGCAACCATGTTGGGAGGAATGAGCAATACTTTTACAGTGCCTGGTTCATTTCCTTCCCGGCTCCCAGCCTAGGCTCATTGCTCCTTTCATTGGAACACGGCTTTCCCAATCTTGACAGTAACTCTGAAATTTTCTTTCCTCTCTTATTTATTTTGAAAATTTGGGCCATACCTCAGTGATTTATAAAAGGTACAACTAGCTCAGTGAATCTATATGATATTGGTATCAAACATGGTTTTCTTGAATATTAATATGTTGAACTATATCTCCAGAAATAACTGCATTTTAAGTTTATGTTTAAATTCAATTTTATATTTAATCTAATTTGTTCTCCTATAATTCCAAATGAGATAAAGCGATCCTTTCTGTGGGAATAGTTTCAGTAGGTAAGTAATCCAGGGCAGAGGTATTATCTAGGATAATAGATAATAATAATAGAGAGATTGATAGGGAATGTAGGCACTCTCTAGGTTCTACCTCTACCAGTTACACTAAGGAGGGAAATATTGGTCATTTTCTTTAGTTTTCCCGATCACTTCTTTTTCTGAGACTATTGCCCTTCTCTTCCCTTTCCCCTACCCGTTCTCTTTCCCCTACTTACAGAGCTTTATCAGGAACTGAGAATTGTTTATTAAAATTCATTTTATTAAAGTATCATGATTTATGATTTATAAAGTTACTCATAGTAGAGTTTTAGACATTTAATGTCCTAGCACCAATCTGCTCACCAGTACCAAATTTCCTTTATCAATGTTCCCCAGGTTCCCTCCCATACCACCCTTCTTTTTCTGACTTCTTGACAGGCACCTTTAAAAAAAATTCTTTTTAAAGAGTAAATCTAAAATGTTGGTAATCCTCATAAAGCTCTGAATGATACATATTTCTCTTATAAGATTACTTTATTTGACACTCTAGGAACATGGTGGAGGGAGATTGACACTGGTGGTGGGATTTGCCCTGATTCATTATATGTCTGAAACCCAACTATGAAGGACTTTGCGAATCATCACAATGGTTTCAGTAAAATAAAATTAAAAAAATTACTTAATTTGAACACCGTGGTTACAAGGTTGGTCATAATATAGTTTTTTTTTTTTCAGTTACAAAGCTGTGCATGATTGAGGTTCAGTCATACAATGAACAACACCCTTCACCAGTGCACATTTCCCATCACCAGTTCCCAGATTCCTTCACTGCCTCCCCCTTCCCTCTCCACTGCTTTCTTTTAGGTCAGACATTTTTCTTCTCCTTTCGCTTTCTGTTTTCCCTTTAGACACTGTAGTTTGCAATATTGTATGGAAGGGGGTATCATACATATCACTTTATCTCCTTTTAGCACCTAGTTCTTGTCCCAGAGTGATCATTTTAAACTATCATGACCACAGTGGCCCTTTTTTATTCTTCCCTGACTGCATTCTGCCACTATCTGTGGCAAGCTTCTTATTATGAACTGGTCCTCCTTGCCCTCATCTTTATTGTCTCTGGATTTTATTACAATACTATCCTTTTTGTATTCCTCAATGTCTATCCCTCTTCCTCTGACTCATTTTATTCAGCATTAACTCTCTTCGCAGACATCTATGTATAATCACATTTCATGACTTAATTTTTCCTAGTTTCATTGTGTAGATGTACGACAGTTTATTTTATATAAACACTTTATTTAGGTACCATGGTTACAAAAACTGTTCATGATAGACTTGTGGACTACAATGTACGCCACCTTTCACCAGTGCATATTTCCCAGTCACCAATGTCCCCAGTTTTCCTCTACCACTTGCCCCCTGACCCCTGCCTGTTTCTGGGGCAGACATTTACTTCTCTCTATCTTCCTTTTTTTTCCTTTTTGAAATTGTGGTCTGCACTATTGTTAATGAAGGGGGACCACGCATGTTACTTTATCCTCTTTCTGCATCCAGTTCTTGTCCAGATTGATGAGTTTCAACTATTTTTTTTTATTTTTTTTTTGAGTTTCAACTATTATTGTTAGAGTGGATCCTTCTCTATCCAAACTACACTCATTGCTTTTTGTAGCACACTTCCTAACATGGACTGGTCCTCTTGGCCTTTCATATCTATTGTATCTGGATACTATTATCATACTATCTTTTATTTTTCTTATATTCTACAAATGAATAAGATCATGGGCCGGGAAGGTGGCACTAGAGGTAAGGTGTCTGCCTTGCAAGCACTAGCGTAGGACGGACTGCGGTTCGATCCCCCGGTGTCCCATATGGTCCCCCAAGCCAGGGGCGATTTCTGAGCGCGTAGCCAGGAGTAACCCCTGAGCGTCAAACGGATGTGGCCCCAAAACAAAACAAAACAAAGATCATTCTATGTCTATCCTCCTCCTCTGACTCATTTCACCTAAAACAGTAGTCGGCAAGCTGCTATTCTGTGTGCCCGGTGGCCGCTCCAGGAGTCAGGACTCTACTCCTAACCTCTGTCAGTGTGCGCCCTGTATGCAGCCCTGGGGGCCGGCTCCACACAGCTCCAGTCGGGTCATGTGGTATGGGGGGGGCATGACTTTCTGTGTGGTGCCACGGCGTTGAGGCAGCATCCTCTCTCTGTCTGCTGCCCTCAGAAGACTGTGCCTCCTAAATCAGCAGCAATTCTTAAGGGACAGTATAAGAATAAATTCAACAAGGTCACACTGTAGGGCTTGGGCAACGGATTCACCTATCAAATCAGAAGACTATTAGCAAGTTTCAGAATTATGCCTTTTATAGCAAGAATTTTACAATTTGAGGAATCTATGGACTTTTCTCATCTCATATTCTCTTGTGCTTTGCCCACAATCTGGGTGGACATGCCTGGATGCAAGTATTTGAGAGGATCTATTTTGAGTAGAATCACGCAAAGTGAGGCTTATTTCGTTCCTTCTTTCCTGAGCTCTTAACTCTCATGAGAGAGGGACCATGTGCTCCAGGAATAGAGAATGAGCTTAGAGTTTTTCTCAAGAGGTTTCAGGATTTCAGAAACAGCAAAGTGACATTGGCCTTTGTTTAAAAAAAAAAATAAACCTCTGGATGCCACTGTAACGGAATTAAAATTTTCTCCCTTTAATATCGACATTGGCAACTTTGAAATGCAATTGCTGGATTTAAAAAACAACGAACTGTGGAGCTCGAAATTTGAACATATTTGTGCTAATTTAGAAAGATTGGAGAAACACAAATGTGAACTCAGTTCACAGCACAAGTGGTCTGCTTTGAAAGACCTGGAGAAGGAAGATACATTGATTTTTAACACCTGGAATAATATTCCTGACTCATATAATCAACTAAAAAAGCTAATGTTTGCTGTTCTTTCCTTGTTCGGGTTTACATATTTATGCAAACAATCATTTTTTTTTTTTTGGTTTTTGGGTCACACCCGGCAGTGCTCAGGAGAACAATCATTTTCAAGCATAAATCTTATCAAGAGTAAATTGAGAAATCGTCTCATCGATGAGAACCTGGAATCGTGCCTACAATTAAAAACAGCATACAAACCTGACTTATTCAAACTATCCAAGGAAATGCAAGACCAATGCTCACATTAGTGTTTGTGACTTTGCCAGTCATTGTCAGGATGTAATATTCTCTACATTGTAAGGCAAATTTTATGGAATTTAATGTTATCAATAAATAATATCGTTCTAAAGTTTTTGTTTTATTAGTTGTGTTATTTGTATCCTCCCGACCTATGTGGATACTTGCACGCAGAACATTCTAAAAACTAAAAACAGTGTACCATCCGATGTATTTTCGGTTTTAAAAATGTGACTCTCCCCATGATTCAATGTTAATATGTACCTAAAATACTACTGTGAAAGATATGTAAGCCAATATGATCAAAATAAAAATTTAAAAAAATTAAAAAAAGACTTTGTAAATCACAATGGTTTCAATAAAATTAAAATAAAAAGTTCATTAACTCACAAAAAATGTGGCTCTCAAAATAAATTTTAATCGTGGTTTTGGTGAGATTTAGCTCAGTTGAAAAAAAAAAGGTTGCCCACCACTGACCTAGAATATTAATCTACATGTACATCCATGTATAATCAAGTTTCATGACTTGACTTTTCCTTACAGTTTCATATTATTAAATTTCGTAGATATACCACAAATTCTTTAGACACTCATATGTTCTCAGACACTTGGGTTGTTTCCAGATTATGGCTATTACTGTGTTTTTATGTGATATGGCTAGTAGTGCTGTGCTGAACATAGGAATGCAGAGGGCTTTTCTGCACAATGTTTTTGGGTCTCTAGTATATATTCCTAGGAGTGGCATTGCTGGATAATATGGAAGCTCAACTTTTAGTTTTATTGAGAAATACATATATTGTTTTCTAAAAACTTTGACCAATCTACAGTCAATGACAATGAAGAGAGTTGCCTTCTTCACGTAGCTGTGCCAGTAGTAGTTGTTCTTGTTTCTTTTTCTTTGAGATGTGTGCAAGTCTCTGAGGTCTGAGATGATATCTCTTTGCTGTTTTCATTTGCATCTCCCTAATAATTAATTATATAGAACCTTTTCTATATATACATATATATTGGCCTTCTGTATTTTTTTGTGGAAATGTCTATTTATTTCTTCTCTTCATTTTTCAGTGGGGTTAGATAATTTTTTCTGCTAATCCAGGGGTCTCAAACTCGTGGCCCGCGGGCCGTTTGCGGCCCTTCGTACAACATTTTGTTGCCCTCAGCCGGCCTTCAAATATCGTAGTATTCGCGATTAATCACTTACCAAATAATTGCAATAAAAATCACATTAGTAAGAAAAAAATCACATTAAACATTCACATGCCCCAAGCAGTTCTGTTCAGGGTATGCAAATGTTTAATGCGATGTTTTGCGATTTTTTTTCTTATTAATGCGATTTTTTATTGTGAATATTCGGTAAGCGAATAATCGCGAATACTTTGCGCCTAGCGCAGACGTCATTTCAGCTACTCCTGCCCACTGTCCCCCCCCCTTTTTTTTTTTTTTGTGAAATCCCTTATGTGGCCCTGCCTCACCCCGACTTTGCCTCCTGTGGCCCCCCAGGTAAATTGAGTTTGAGGTCCCTGTGCTAAGTTCTACCAGTGCCTTATCTATCTTACTTTTTATTTTGTTTTTGCTTTTATGGGTCACACCTGGCAGTGCTCAGGGGTTACTCCTGGCTATATGCTGAGAAATCGCTCCTGGCAAGCTTGGGAGACCATGTGGATGGAACACAGGGATTCAAATCACTGTCCTTCTGCATGCAAGGCAAACACCCTTGCTATTTCTCCACCCCCTTATGAATCTTAGATATTAATCTCTCATCAGATAGGTATTGGCTGAATAATTTATCACATTTTATGGGCAGACTTTGTATCCTAGTCACCATTTCCTTTGAGATGCAGAATCTTCTTAGTTTAATGTTATCCCATTTGTTTTTCCCTTGCTTCCACTTGCTTGGATAGTGGTTTTTCATACTGGAAGATACCTTCAGCTTCAATGTCTTTGAAGCTTTCTGCCTACATTTTCCACTATGTACCATGGTTTCAGGTCTAAGAACAAGATATTTTGTCTATTTTGATATGAATTTTTGTGCATGGCATTAAAGGGAGTTGTGAGTTCACTTTTTTGGCATGTAGTGGCCAGTTTTCCAACACCACTTATTGAAGAAGTTTCCTTACTCCACTTCATATTTCTTGACCTCTTTTCAAGATTAATTGTTCATATAACCAATGGTCAGTCTCAAAATATTCAAAGTTATTCAATTTATCTGAGGGTCTATCTTCACTCCAATACTCTGCTGTTTTAATGACTACTTTTTAGTACAGTTTAAAGTTGGGGAAAGTGATTTCTCCTATCTTCTTTTTCATAAGGATTTCATTAGCTATTTGCAGAAGTTTATTGTTTCATATGAATTTTAGTAGTGTTTGATCTATTTCTTTGAAAAATATTATGAATATCTTTATAGGGATTGTATTAATTTTTTTCAGTACTTTGGAAAGTATTGCCATTTTTATGGTGTTAATCCTCCCAATCCATGAGCAGGGTATATCTCTTCATTTTCTTGTGTCCTCTTTTTTTTTTTTTTTTTTGGTTTTTGGGCCACACCCAGCGTTGCTCAGGGGTTACTCCTGGCTGTCTGCTCAGAAATAGCTCCTGGCAGGCATGGGGGACCATATGGGACACCGGGATTTGAACCAACCACCTTTGGTCCTGGATCGGCTGTTTGCAAGGCAAACACCACTGTGCTATCTCTCCGGGCCTCTTGTGTCCTCTTTTATGTCTTGAAGCAGTGATTTGTAGTTTTCTTTGCATAGCTATTTTACCTCTTTAGTTAAATTCATGTTGATTTTCTGAGGCACAATTGTTAAAATGGATTTTTTAAATGTCTTTTCTTATCTTTCATTATTTATGTATAAAAAACCATAGATTTTTGTGGGTTAATTTTGTAGTTGCCATTTTACTATACAAATCTATTGTTCCTAGAAGCTTGCTTTTGTGTAGTCTAGGATTTTCTAAATATAGTAGCATGTCTTCTGCAAACAGTGAGAGCTTCACTTCTTCCTTTCTTATTTATATGTCCTAGATAACTCTTTCTTGCATAATTTCTATTGCAAGTACTAGATTGAATATAAGTGGTGAGAATGGGTTTTAAGAGGAAAGACTTGATAGACATCTTTCTGAGTTTGGTTCTTAAAATTTGGGAGTCATGATTTCAGTGCTGTTGACTCCATGGTATGGCTATTTAGTTTTGTCCTTCCTTAATAACACCTCTGTGCCTGAATTCTTTTTTTTTTTGTTTTTTGTTTTTGTTTTTTGGGCCACACCCGGCGATACTCAGGGTTACTCCTGGCTGTCTGCTCAGAAATAGCTCCTGGCAGGCACGGGGGACCATATGGAACACCGGGATTCAAACCAACCACCTTTGGTCCTGGATCGGCTGCTTGCAAGGCAAATGCCGCTGTGCTATCTCTCCGGGCCCATGTGCCTGAATTCTTTTGGCCACTTCCTCCCATTATTTATCATTTGTCTTTTCTGCCCCTCTCCCTTCACTTTACTTCTTTCCTGTCCCTATATTCTGGTTCAGGGTGATAATGGAATCATCTCTGAACCATTGCATTTTCTTATGCAGTTATTCTAAATAACACATAGAAGTGACTTCATCCTATCTTTATTCTTCTTCTGGCTTACTTTATTTAACATTGATATCTTCCAGTTCATCCATGTTGCAGTGAACTTCAGGATTACATCATTCCTTATATTTGTGTAGTACTTTATTTTGCATATATACCACATCTTCGCAATTCACTCATCTATCATTGGACATCTAGGTTGGTCCTAAATCTTAGCTATTGTATTGAGTGCTGCAATGAATAAGTGAGTGATTATGCCTCTTTGAATGAATCCTTTTCTGTCCTGTGAATAAATAACCAAAGTGGAATTTCGGTATCAGATGACAGCTTAATTCTTAGTTTTGTTTTTGTTTTGGGGCCACCACTGGTGACACTCAGGGTTACTTCTGGCTATGCACTCAGAAATCACTCCTGGCTTCAGGGACCATAGGGGATGCTGGGGGATAGAACTGAGGTCATTCCTAGGTCAGCCGCGTGCAAGGCAAAATCCCTACTGCTCTGGTTCCTCAATTCTTAGTTTTACTGATAACCCTCTTTACTGTTTTCCATAGTGGTTGGAACAGACAATGTTTCCACCAACAGTGGATGAGAGATCCTTTTTCACCACATTACCACCAACAGAGGTTGTTCCCATATTTTTGATATATGCTATTCTCACTGGTATAAGTTATATCTCATTGTCATCTTAATTTAAATATACCTTATGATAATTGATGATGAGCATTTTTATGTATGTATTGAACATCTAGTTGTCTTCCTTAGAAATATGTCTGTACATTTCTTTTCTTATTTTCTGATGTGATTTTTAGATTTTTTTGGTTGATTTTTGTGAGTACTTTATATTTTCTCTCTCTCTCTCTCTCCTTTTTTTTATTTAAACACCTTGATTACATACATGATTGTGTTTGGGTTTCAGTCATGTAAAGGACACCACCCATCACCAGTGCAACATTCCCATCACCAATGTCCCAAGTTTCCCTCCTCCCCACCCGACCCCCGCCTGTACTCTAAACAGGCTCTCCATTTCCCTCATACATTCTCATTATTAGGACAGTTCAAAATGTAGTAATTTCTCTAACTAAACTCATCACTCTTTGTGGTGAGCTTCCTGAGGTGAGCTGGAACTTCCAGCTCCTTTCTCTTTTGTGTCTGAAAATTATTATTGCAAGAATGTCTTTCATTTTTCTTAAAACCCATAGATGAGTGAGACAATTCTGCGTTTCTCTCTCTCTCTCTCTCTCTCTCTCTCTCTGACTTATTTCACTCAGCATAATAGATTCCGTGTACATCCATGATTTTTGTGAGTACTTTATATATTTATATATTCTCTCTCTCTCTCTTTTGTTTTTTTTTTTTTTGTTTTTTGTTTTTGGGCCACACCCGGTGATGCTCAGGGGTTACTCCTGGATATGCACTCAAAAATCGCTCCTGGCTTGGGGGACCATATGGGACGCCGGGGGATGGAACCACGGTTCATCCTAGGCTAGCGCAGGCAAGGCAGGCACCTTACCTCTAGTGTCACCACGCTGGCACACTTTATATACACTATGTGATGTGTAGAGTGAAAATATTTTCTCCCACTATACTATCGTTTTTGCTTTATCCCAAGTTTCTCTTGCCATACAGAAACGTATTACTTTAGTTTTTATTCTGTAGTCTTTTCCATTGACATCTTATTGTTGAAGTCCATAGAGGTCTATGTTTTGGAGCATTCTACCTGTTTTCTTCAATGTACTTTATAGATTTAGGTCTGATATCAAGGTCTGTGATACAATTTTAGTTGAATTTTGTGTAAGGTATGAGATATGAATCCAGCTTTAATTTCTTACACATAGTTAGCAAATTGTTCCAACAACATTTGTTAAAGGGATTGTCTTCCTTTCATTTCATGTTCTTGGCTCCTTTGTCAAAATTTACTTGACCATGTACTTGGGGGTTTGTAATTGGATATTCTATTCTGATCCATTGATCCGAAAGTCTATCTTTGTTCCAATAGCATGCTGCTTTGATTACTTTGGCTATGTAGTACAGCTTCAAGATGAGATGAGATACCTCACAGTTCCTTTTTTTTTAATGTGGGCTTGACTATCCGGGGTCTTATGGTTCACAGAAACTTTATAATTGACTATTCTGTTTATGAATAATGTTGGCTGAATTTGGATAGTAATTGGATTGATTCTATAAAGTAGTTTATGTAGGATGATTATTTTCACAATATTGATTCTTCCAGTCTTTGAGCATTGAGTGTTTTTCCCATTTTTTCTTCAATTTTGTTCTTGTGTTTTTAAGTTTTTGTGTATAGGTCCCTCTCCTCATTTTAAAAGTGATACCTAGAAAGATATGTAATGTTTTTGACACCATTTTAAATGAGAGAGAATTTGACCTTTCTCCTCTGATTCATTATTTGTATTAAAGAAAGCAAGTGATTTTATGTGTATTGACTTTGTAGCTGGCCACTTTGCTATATTAGTTTACTATTTCTAGGAGATTTTTTGTGAACTCCTTAGGGATTTTGATGTATATGCCATCTGCAAACAGAGATAAGTTGACTTTCTCTTTTCCAATTTGTTTCTCTTTGATTTTCTTTCCTTGATGTTGCTATAGCTAAGACTTCTCATATAATGGTGAATAAGATTGTTCCATCACCTTTTCTCTAAATCCTGTGTCTCTTTCTCCATTATAAGAACTGGAATGTGAGAAACTCATCTGAATATATCTTATCTAAGATCTATTTTAGGGATCAGAAACACTGATTTATCAATTGAATCCAGAGAATGTACTTAAAGAGTTTCTTCTCTGACACAAAGTAATGTCAAGAAGTAGTAATCCTCATCACCATCTCAAATTGAGTCAGAATTTATGAATTAGATGGAAAGAACTATCTATAAGTCTTATATAGAGATGTCATCCAGACTCTTGGATGGTTGAATATGGAGTCAGAGGATCAGAGTGTCTTGGCTCTGCCATTCACATTATGGTACAGCCCTGAGGAATCCAGCTGACCTGCAGTTTTCCTCATAAACTAAATGTGGAGGATAACAATATCTGGGTAAGATTTTTAATTTTGTCTGAATAAAACAAGCAGGTTGATGAAAGGATTTCCTATTTAATAAAAGGAAAGCATTAATATCACAGATCACTACAAGTTCCCTAAGTGTTTTCATGTCTAGATGTTGAATTTCTGATTCACATGGTCTTGAATACCAATCTTCTCAACATTACTAAGAAAAACCCTATGTAACCCGCAGGAATTTGAGCATACAACCATAGGTCTGGGCATAATCCTTAACTTGGTTGGTTACTCTCTGAGCTGAAACTCATTCTGAGTGCTGGCCATGGGATCCTGCCCCTAGATATTTCGATGTAGAATTCTTTTTTATTTTCAGAAATTCTCCAGGAAGGTCATAGAATATAGGGTTTAGGCTGTCAGGGGGCTACAACAAAAGCAGAGTGATTTATATGGACAGTGTTAATAGTAATATGAGTAATTTAGTATCTCTTATTTTAGAGTCTATCAGCTGCCAGTGGAAAACTGCCAAGCAGAAGCTCTTACAAGTTTTTACTAATGACTTTGTCCAGTGATTATTCAAAATGCATTCTTCCACAGAGGCAAATGTTCTGGTTTTTATGGTCAAAGGATTGAGCAAGATTTCTTCTCTTCTTGCATCAACTTATACTTTCCTACCAGATTCTTCTCCTAACATCCCATCCTCTTAAAATAGCAGCTTTTATGACATATCTAGGGAAAACATGGGAGAATAGTCTTGCTGGCTATCTAATCTTACCTCTGGTCCTTTATTACTTTAGAAGATATCTTGCTATTAAGGCACCAAGCTTGTGTTTCCCATAGTCCATAAGAAGACAAATTATAGTAGAGTCAAGGCCATACAATTAGGTGAATAGAACTAGAACAAATATCTGATAAAATTGATCCTTATTTAATGTGTTTTAATAGTTATCTGTGATTACTTCTAGAAGCAGCAACAAGAACTATGCTAAATTTCTCATTCACCTTCCATTTACCCCTCCCTCCCTTTTTCTCTCCCTTCAGCTCTCCCTCCTTCATTTCTTCCTTCCTTCATTCCTTCTCTTTATTATCACTTTCTCCATCCTCCCTTTATTTTCTCTTTCTAACACTAGATAGCTCACAAACATTGAGAAGAAAATTTTTTGGAAAATGCCAATGAAGAAAATAATATGTGATTTTAGTTCTGTAAGCATACGATAACTTACAGATGTAAGTTATATTTTAATTACATATGTAAGCATATTTTAATTAAAAATAATTTTTCATGAAATACAGAGTTAAAAGTTGTTGATAACTTTTGGTCATACAATGTTCCAATATCAATCCCTTCACCAGTAGCTGAAGCCTTCTAATAGTGTTGCCAGTTTCCCCTCTCCCCTGGTACTTTCCTCTTCCCTCATTGTTCTGTGTTCCTTTCCTTAATTTATCACTCCAACCCCACATTCCAGTGAGGAGCTTTCTGCTGAAAACCAGTTCTGCTTTGTTTCTTTTGTCTTGGACATTTGATAGCCCCTATAGACTTTCTTTATATTCCAAATATTCTGAGTCTATTTCTCAATCACTGATTTATTTTACTCAATATGATACTCCGGATTCACCAAGTAGAAGCAAATTTTATGTCTTTATCTTTTCTTAAAGCTGAGTATTATTCCATTGTGCATATATACCATAGTTTTTTTTTTTATCCAATCATCTGTCCTTGGATGATTGGCTTATTTCTCAATTTTGGCTAATAATAGACTTTATTAAAATATATATTTTATTCTTAAATACTTTTTATTCAATTAAAGGACCATGATTTACAATGTTATTGGTAGTTGAGTTTGAAGCATATTATATTTCAACACCAAACTTCTTACAATGTCTCACAAATTGAGGGAGAAATAATGGAAGGTACCAAGACCAAACAGTCGTATGAACATTAAGTAGAAACAAAAAACAATCAGACTTAAAAACCAAATCCAAAGCCAATGACAACAGAATCGCTACCCAATCTACAAGCTAGATACAGAGGGACCACTTATACTGGCAGCCCTGAGGGGGGGTTAGGGAAGGGGTTATGGGATGCATGCTGGGAACAGGAATGGGAGGAGGACAGCATTGGTGGTGGGAATGACCCTGATTCAATGTCACTATGTACCTAAAATATTACAGTGAAAGACTTGTAAAAAAAAAGTACAAGGTCACTTATTATATACATTTTATTAATATCTTTATTTAAACACTTTGATTACAAATATGATTTAGCCATGTAAATAACACCCCCCTTCACCAGTGCAACATTTGTGTCACCAATGTCCCAAATTTTTCTCCTCCCCACCCAACCCCCGCCCATACTCTAGACAGGCTTTCTACTTCCCTCACTCATTCACTCTGTTATGATAGTTCTCAATGTAGTTATTTTTCTAACTGCACTCATCACTCTTTTGTGGTGAGCTTTATGTCATGAGCTGGACCTTCCAGCCCTCCTCTCTTTTGTCTCTGAGAATTATTGCGAAAATCTCCTATATTTTTCTTAAAACCCATATATGAGTGAGACTTTTCTGCATCTATCTCTCTCCCTCTGTCTTATTTCACTAAGCATAATAGATTTCATGTACATCCATGTGTAGGAAAATTTTATGACTTCATCTCTCCTGATGGCTGCATAATATTCCATTGTGTATATAATTATATACATTTTGTTATTGTTTTTATTTGCCACTTAGTATATTTTATTGTCACAGTGATGTCCATGCCTTGATGGTTTTCTTCTGCAAAGTAGAGCTTTTTTCATGGTTTTCAGGTTCCTCTCATGTTTGGTGAATTTGTGGCACCTCACTTGAGTTTTAGGTAAACAGGTCCAGGGGCTTGTATTTCCTTTCCTACTTTCTAAAAAAATTAGGCATCCATAAATTACAGTTCTGTTAATCACTAAGACTGGCACAAATAAAAAAGAATAAAAACAAATAGTACAGGCACAAATATGAGAAAAAAAGAACCCTCTGACACTGTTAGTGGGATATTGACTGGTTTATATTCTTTGGAAAACACTAACATGCATCTCTAAAACCTTAGAACTGGCATATGTGCTCCCTGGGCCCATATGTCAGTGCTGTGCATGTGTGTTGTCATTGCTGGCACATGGTGTCTGCACATACATGTTGCCTGCATCTTCTCTCTTGTTTACTTTCCTATTTTAATTCTGGGATACCAGAATTCTGTACCAGTTCTCTCTCTGCCTTTGAAGAAGCCCCCCCCTCTCTCTCTTAGGCATGTTACTCTTTTTCTTTACCTCTCTTTCCCTTTCTCAGAATTTCAAATTTCAGAATTTCCAAATAAAACCTGCTTTTTCTTAAAAACAAAAACAAAAATCAAATCTCAGAGCTAAGTTTCTACATGACCCAGCAATTTCACTTTTTGTCATCTAATGTATTAGTACAAAGACTCTATCCAAAACTGACGTTTGCACTCCTATGTTTATTACAGTATGATTTACAAAAGCCAGAAGCTGAAAACAACTTGGTGTATACACACACACATAAACACATAATGGAATACTGTTTGGCTATAAGAAAAGATGAAATAATGTAATCTTATTTTGTCAAAGGCAACAGAACCTGAGAACTGATCTATGGAACTGTACTATGGATGGGGGTTGGGTAGGGCAGGTCACTAGAGGGAAGAGGCAGTTTGGTGGAGAGTATGGTATTGGAACAATGTGTGCATGAAACCCAATCATTAACAGTATTGTAAATCATGGTGTCTCAAATAAAATGAAAAGAAAATAGAATTTCAGGGTTATAATGTTCCAATTTCATACCCACTACCTATGTCATCAGGGTTTATTCTTGCTCTTATAGCTTTTTCTAAGGTTCTTAAACAACTCAGATCTCTGAGAGCTTGTTCTAAATGCTCTTTTCTTTGTGATGAACAGCTGGGACAGCTCCACCTTCAGGTCATTTAGCTATTTCAGCTGCTCTGATGCTTGCTCTGATGGCTTGCCATCAGAGCCTCAAAGCCTTACCCTTGGTCATATCTGTACAAGCCATTGCCACTGCTACCTACTCTATGGGAAAGTGAAAAAAAATTTACGTTAACCCATAAAATGGGGAGAAGAGATGAACAGAAATATTCTAAAAGAAGAAATATAGAGGTCAATATGACAAATGAAAAAAATAATGTTCCACATTATTATTCATCATGGAGAAGCAAATCAAAACAGCAGTGAGATATCATCTCACAACACCAAGACTGGGACACATCTCAAAGAACAAGAACAAACAGTGTTGGTGCATATGTGGGAAGAAGAGATTCTTATTCACTGCTGTGAGAATGTTGACTGGTCAAGCCTTTGTGAAAAATAGTAGAGCTCAACAAACTTGAATTTTAGTTCCTATTTAAACCAGAAATACTGCTCCAAGGAATATATCATAGGGGTCCCAAAAACACTAAATAAAAGTGCTCTGCATTCCTATGTTCATCACAGCACTATTTACAATAGTGAGAATCTGGAAACAACTCAGGTGCCTCAGAATAGATGAGTGGCTAAAGAAACTGTGGTACACTCTTAAGGATATACCCTAGAAACACAAGAATACAATACAAAAAACCCTTCCTCACACCTATATTTATTGCAGCACTATTCACAATAGCCAGACTCTGGAAACATCCAAGATGCCCTTCAACAGATAAATGGCTAAAGAAACTGTGGTACATATACACAATGGAATATTATGCAGCCGTTAGGAGAGATAAAGTAAGTCATGAAATTTTCCTATACATGGATTTACATGGAATGTAGCATGCTGAGTGAAATAAGTCAGAGGGAGAGAGATAGGCATAGAATAGTCTCACTCATTTATGGGTTTTAAGAAAAGTAAAAGTCATTTTTGCAACAATCCTCAGAGACAATGAGAGGAGGGCTGGAACTTCCAGCTCACTTCATGAAGCTCACCACAAAGAGTGGTGAGTGCAGTTAGAGAAATAACTACACAGAGAACTATCATAACCATGTGAATGAATGAGGGAACTGGAAGCCTGTCTAGAGTACAGGTGGGGGTGGGGTGGGCTGAAGGAAGATTTGGGGCATTGGTGGTGGGAATGTCGCACTGGTGAGGGGGAGTGTTCTGTACATGACTGAAACCTAATCACAATCATGTTTGTAATCAAGGTGTTTAAATAAAGATATTATAAAAAAAAAAGAAAATTTTAGGCGAGTGGGGAAGTTGAATCTTGAAAGATGCATAGGACCAATGTTTTAAGAGGCTAATGAATTATTTATATTATTTATTATTAATAATTTAATAATATAATAATAATAATTATAAAAAAGAAACTGTGGTACATCTACACAATGGAATATTATGCAGCTCTTAGGAAAAATGAAATCATGAAATGATGCTGAACTAAATGAGTCAGAATGAGAGGGATAGACATAGAATAATCATACTCATTTGTGAGACATAAAAATAGTATGATATTAATACCCAGAGACAATAAAAATGAGGGCCAGGAGGACTGGTCTGTGGTAGAAATCTTGACATAAAGAACCAAGGAGTGCACTTAGGACTGAGAAGGAACCATTATGACAATGATTGCTGGAAATGACCCCTCTGGAGAAGAACTGGGTGCTAAAAAGAAGTAATGTGACATGAATGATAACTTTCAGTAGCAATGTTGCAAATCAAAATGTCTAAATGTAAAAGGGAAGAGAGAGAGAAAAAATAGCTTCCATAGTGACAGGCAGGAGGGCGGGAGGGAAACTAGAGACATTAATGGCAGGAAATGTGAACTGGTGAAGAAATGGGTGTTGGGCACTATATATATGAATTAAATCATGAACAACTTTGTGACTGCATCTCATTGTGATTCAATAAGAGAATTTATTTTACTTAAAATAAATTTGAACAAAATTAAATGAAAAGTTCTATTCAATTACAACTATTGGAATATTTGGGGGGTCAATTATACATTTCCATAACTGTATTAAGTGCCCTTTCAAAAATATGACAGCAGTTACTAGTTATACTTAATTTTTCCCTAAAGAATCTTAGAATTATTATTTTTTTTATTATTTGGCATAGTTCTCACTAGCATGGCCAAAACAGCAAAGAAATTACTGATGTCTCCCAGGGGACTGTTTCTGAACTCCCTTGACCTCATTGAGATTTCCATGACTGCTCTGTGCTTTTAATGACTGGTCATCCAGGGAAGAGTCAATCAAGTCTCATGCTGATGTGGGGGTAAAGGACAAGCTGGGAGCTATTTGTGTCATTTTACGGAGAAAAGGGTTAAAGATATTATAAGTATAAGGGGTTCTTAAAGACAGCTTGGGGGGACATTAGGATCCCTACTTATCTGAACTGCCTTATGCTTTGAGACCTCACTACATTCAATTCCTCTGCTTGAGTCTTTCTGTTAAACATCCCATTAAAAAGAATTATCACGGACCTCATATTTTTCTGTTTGTTTTGGGACCATACCTGGTGATGCTCAGGGACTACTTCTTAATCTGTGCTTGGGAATTGATCCTTAGTGGTCCTCTGGGATCATGCAGTCCTTTGCTAGTTATCAAACCTGTGCCCCAAGCTCTCTCTCTGGCCCAAGTTTGTATGATTTTTTTTATCAACTCTTTTTTTTGCATCCTTATATTTATTTGTTCATTCATTTAGGTAACTATATGTTGAACCTTGGTACTGCTAGGACTAGTTTGTTTCTGAATGACCTCATCCTGGTTTAGATGACAAGACCAAAAATTTCTTAACATGAGTTCAGTTAATGTTCTTTTCAGATGGCAGGCAAGAGAGTTGTACTTATAGCGAAGGCAATTCATTTTTACTCTGTAGTTACTGGTCATTGGCTCTTAGTTCATTCACAAATAATTTCACTCATGAACAATATTAAACAATATATTGTCTTACCTTTTATTCCTTTTGTATTTATTAAATATAAAACATAAAATTTAGGGTTGTAAAATTCTTGGCTTTTCTATCATCACTTTGTCTGACAATAGCTACCAGGCCAGATATAATTAGTAATATCTCAAATTCAACATAAACATAATTGCCCTAAATCTTGTGCCTTGCCTGTTCCGGTTTTGACAAGAACCTCTTAATGAAGAAGCAAAGTGTTTGCAAAATCAACTTATTTCATTGCAGATATCGCAAGCCATAATTCATAATAAGGGAATCCTTTATTTTAAACTCATCTTGGCCTGAAGTGAAGGGGCTCTGCCGTGATTTATTACATCAGAGCTAAGCCTTTGATAAGTGCCCACCAAAAGGCTCCTCACTTCTCAAAAATTCTTCAGTCCTTTAAATTAAAATTCTTCTGAAACTTTACATGAGTCACTGGCATTCTGAAGAAATATCTAGGTCTCTCACGCTAACCCATTTTAGCATAAATATATCATAAATGAGAGAAGAGAAAATCTAGTTTGCTAAAGGGCTGCTGGGTGAACTGCCTCTTGGCCTTTTGATAGCATCTTTGAAATGGAAATGGCCAGCTGCCTGACCTTCTGTTCAGTGACCCTTTTTGTACAAAGTCAAATTGCAGCCGCCTCACAGCAGCAATTCACCTATAGATACCAACAGGACTTCCAATTTTTTCAAACCGTTTTTTTTCCCCTGCTGCATTTGTTACTGGGAACATTTTTGTTTTTACTATTTGCATAAAAGACATTATGGTTCATAAAAAGTCCCTTGCACCTAAAGGATTATAACTCAATCATTTCAAAATGTTAGGGAAATATTTGTCTTTAACTTTACTCCCTATTTAATTCATAAAATATATTGAAATGTGGAAAAAAATTCTTTGGAATTGTTAATGTTCTACCTTTATCTTGCATTTGAAATAAAAAATCATTTATGATAAAGTGAGAAATATTAAAATGCGAGACATCCTTACATTACTGTGTACAAAAGGAGAAAAGAAAAGGGTAATTTTTGTTTATATGATGATGACAAATCTAAGAAAATAAGTACAATTTTATATTCTCTCTGTATCAGTGCAGATTTAGAATAAGGAGTATGTTTTAAAAAGGAGAAGCCTCCTTGCCTAGGCTCTCCAGGATCACAAAAGCTGTTGCTGGATGGTGTATCATCCTATACTATGCTTGGTCCCCTTCCATCTCTGAGAGGGGTCCTTGGCTCCATTAATATTCTCCATCTGGAATGTTTCCTTGTCTAGGTACATGTTGCATGCTAAAGAGGCAGACTGGCATCCCAATATAACCTCATGACTAGTTTCTTTCCAGGTTGAATTGTAGCTCAGGGTCTCAAGAATCATGGTGTAGCATGCTAGCTCTCTGTCTCACACTTCACAGGGTGCATAATTTTATCTTAAGCAGTGAACTCACAAATTCAGGTATAGTCCTGGGTGCTCTAAAGAACTTTGTGCTAATAGTATCTCATTTTTATCTACCCACCTATACAACAGAATCAAATAACTGGCAAGGGTTTGTTGGCACTATATCATAGAATCCTAATTTATGTATGTATTTATTTATTTTTGCTTTTTGAGCCACACCCTGTGACACTCAGGGGTTACTCCTGGCTATGCACTTGAAATCGCTCCTGGCTCAAGGGACCAATTGGGACACTGGGGATCGAACCAAGGTCCCTCCTGGATTGGCTGCATGCAAGGCTAACGCCCTACCACTGTGCTATTGCTCTGACCCCTAGAATCCTAATATATAGCCAGAGGAGAAGCAGGGCCAATTATTTTTAAAGTAGCCCTTTAAGAAAATAATGATGGTCCAAAACAACAGAACTCATGAACTTATTTATAGAATTAATTTAACATGGTGAGAAGACAATACAGTAAGGGTGGGGTGGGATTAGAGGTGGGATCCTGAGTAATGATAGAAGGAAACAGATACTCTCGTAGTGATGTGGTGCTGGAAAACGGTATGCATGAAACACTCACTATTTTAGTTCACACGACTAAAAGAAAAATAAAATACAATCACCCTGAAATCGACAGACAAAACACAAAACAACAAACCAGAAAGAACAAAAAGGAGTCAACACTCATCTGAATCCACCAGAGAGCTTCCTCAGTTGTGTATGTGAGAGGGGTGTGTGTGAGTAGGTGGGTATTGAAATATAGTCTACTCAAGATCACAAACAAATACAATGGGTAAGTTGCATAAATACCAAGCTCAATAAAAAAACTAGTAGTTTGGAGGGCTTAACAAATATCAAGCAAGTATATGACCTCTCCGATGACTTTAGGGACACCATGAGGGTGTTTAATGGGCTCAAAAAGTAATGATACAGGTAAAATATAGTATAAGAGCAGGAATGAGAACTCTATGATTAGAAGTTACAGAACTAAAGAATTTGGCATGTGAAATAAAAAACTCTATGGAAGGCCTTGGCAATAGAGTAACAGTAGTGGAGAATAAGTTGGTAAGCTCTAAGGTAGATGCAGGAAACTTCTAGGAAAAAAACAGATTGAGAAAAAAAATATCAAAATAAGTGAACAGCGTATCAGAGAACTGTGGAATGAGTTCAGAAGGAGCAGTATAAAATAAATAATCAGTCTCCGAGGAACAGGAAGATGAATTAAATGAAGATACACTTATCTAAGAAATCATCGGTGACAATTTTCCAGAGCTGTGGACTGCATACACATGATTCAGGCAGCCCAAATGTTTTCATCCCAAATAAAAATTTCCAATACACATTGTAATTAGCATGACAAAACTGGAGATAGATTATTGGAAGCAGCAAAATCAAAAGATGAAATTACAGACAAAGGAAATAAAATTTACAGGCAATTTATTAAGCAGGACTTGACAAACCAGAAGAAAATGGTGGGCTATATTAAAAAATTTCAAACAAAAATTAATTAAATGAACACCTCTTCACGAGTACCATACCCAGATAGATTGTTAAGATTTGAAGGAATTAAATAAAGATTAATGATAAAGTTTAGGAACTTCAAAGCCTCGAATCAAGTTTTACAATAAGCATTATAGTATCATCTATATAGTAAAAGTCAGACTTCACAAACACATGATTTTTTAGAAAATAATTATATTAAATTCCTTCTTCTTAATAACCTCCACATTGTCAATGCTCTGAACTCACCAATTAAGAGACAATATTGGAATTATTGTTTATTACATTGAACCTAACTTTCTGTTTCTTAAAAGGAACACATTTGAATAGTCAGGGTAAATATAGACTCAAAATTAAAAACTAAAAAATAACCTTACAAAAATAATTTCATGAAAAAGCTAGGATGGCTATACTTATGTTATACAACATAGACTTCAAATTCTTAAAAGACTATAAGGAGGTCATTAATAAGACATTAATACATCATTAATACATTAATACATCATTAATACATTAATGCATCAATAAAAACTCACAATATATATAAACAGTTATATACCTAATGATGGAAATTATCAAAATTATTTAAAACAACATATAAGAGACATGAGAGAAGATAGGATAACAACACAATAGTTGAAGACTTTAACATAATTTTATCATGTGTGGATGGATCAACAAAGTATGACAAGCCTTGAAGGAAAAAATAGATTTGGCCTAGCAGATATATATAGTGCCATTTATTTTCAAAAATTCAAGTCCGCATTCTACTCTTGTGCAGGTGACATTCTCTAAGATAGACCTCATGCAAGATCACAAAGCAAATACTTATAAAATCGAGAAGACAGAAATCATATCAAAAATCTTCTTTCCATGATGATTTGAAAATAGAAAACAATCACAAATGTCATGGTTAGGAATTCAAACCATTGGAAATGAAATCACTTACTACTGAACAACCAGTGAGTATAAGAGGAAAACAGAGAAGAAACAAAAAAGATTCTGGCAACCAACAAGAATGAAGATACGAGAGACCAGAACATATGGAACACTAGCAAAACAAAATGCAGACCCACAGTCCAAGAGAGAGAAGGGAGGAGAAAAAATAACATTGCTTTTTAATGCTTGCTTGAAGTTTACTCCAGAGTAGAGAGAGAAAGAGAGAGAGACAGAGACAGAGAGACAGAGAGATAGAGTGAGACAGAGACAGAGAGACATAGGGAGAAATCACAAGTGAGAGATACGACCAGGAGCAGACCTGGAGCTCCAGGGTCGAACTGCTACACTTTATGTGGAGAGAGAGAAAGAGGAGCAAGGTGAATTTGGCTGATGCTACTTATGCTGTGTATTAGGCCCCAAAAGGAGGACTGGATCTCCTGGGCTGCCTGGCCGTCAGGCTCTTTACAGTGTCTTTCTGGGATGCCCATCTAACCATCAGTCTTCGCCGCCTTTTATACCTGATCAGTTGACCTTAATGGAGGATGTCCCCAGCCCATTGACCATTACAGGGGGTAGTATCACCCCTTAAAGATACATTAACATTTATACAGTAACAGGACACAATAAAGAGTTATTGAAGAAAAGTTAACTATTAACATGTATTCTTTAGGAAGCAAACAAGACACCAAATACAATAATCAACTGGTGCAGTTTAAGCATGTAGAAAATGATAAACAAAAGGACCCAATGCAACAGATAAAAGAAAATAATAAAATTTAATAGTAGAAATCAGTGAAATGGACACTTAAAAGTTTACATGATCAATGAAATAGGCTCATTCTTTTATAAAAATGAACAAGTTTGGCAAACCATTAGCTAGCCTCACAAAGAAAGAGAAGACTATTAAACCAAATAAAACTAGATGGGACACATTAAAACAGATACTACAGAAAGAAATAAAGTATCATTAGGAGTGTATGTAAACACCTAATTCTTTTTAGATTCTTCCAGAAAGTAAAAAAAAAAATCCTAAACAGACACTATAAGGTAAGTATTGCCTAATATTGAAAACATATATATTATATATCTAAAAAAGATAACTGTAGCTCAATATCCCTTATAAATGTAAACAAGACAACAAAAATGTTATAAATCTGGGCAAGCACATCTGCCCCAAGTGCTCTATAATACTTCTCCCTGTCTTCTCTGCACTAGGAAGCTCCTGTGCCACCTCACTTCTTTAACCCCAGATGTGTACTACAGATGTGTAGTGCGTTCACATGACAACATCACCCCATCCAACTCACTACCACCAAGTGTTTCTTGTTTTCATATATTGCTGCAAATACCTCCACAATTGCACTCCATGCAAATGGAATTACTGATTGTTTTCCTGTGTCAACACTGAAATAGCAAGTTAGGACACTGACATTGTTAAATTAACTGGTTATAGAAACAGTGCACTGAAATATAATAAAAGAGCTCAAGTTCAAATCTCAGACAATTAAGAAATTAAAGTTCAAATAACAGTGCCCACAAATCCTTTTTTTTTTTAAAGGAAGAAACAAAGAACAGTAGTTCTGTAAAATCATTGAGCTCAAACAAAGGTTTAATACTTATCAATGAGGAACTTAAAGCAATTTCCATGCAATGGCAAAGGAAATAAAGAAATCATTGGAAGAGTAATTCAATCAACTAAAAGATGAACTAAGCCATAAAAATGGAATTGAAGGAGTTAAAAGGTACAGGAGCCAGCTGTAACAGCAGAATTCAACACTCAGAGGATAATATCCATGACACTGAAGACAAAATATTGGCCATCACCAAGAATGAAGTGACAAAAATAGTGATAAATGAATGAAAGAGAATGTAAGATTTGTGATAGATAATAGCAAAAAGAATAATCTTCTAATAATAGAAATACTAGAATTAGAGGAAATGATAAAGGAAAAGAACAGCTGGCAGAAGGAATAATCACCAAGAACTTTCCTGAACCTCTTGAAAGAATCTCAGAATCAAGAGGTACAAAGAGTACCCATAAACACGATCAAAACAACATCACATAGTAATCAAAATGGTAAGTCATAAGACAAAGACATACTGTTTAAATAGCAAGAGAGGAAAAACTCCCAAAGAAATAAGAATAAGAATGAAAAAATAGAAAAAGAATGGAAAGAGAATAAGAATAGAAAACATATGTGCCATATGACACATTACAGAGTAGGAAAGAGTGGAGTAACATATTCAAATAGTTGAATTCAGAAAGTTTTCAGCCTCTACTCTATGAAGCTATGATTTAGATTTGAGGGAAGGATAAAAAACCTTTCAAGGTAAACAAGAACTGGCAGCATTTGTGACAACAAACCCAATACCCCAAGAATTATGGAAAGGCCACCTATAAAAACAGACTCTTTCAACAACAGCTAGATTACACACAAACACACACAAAAATGGCAACTTAGCCTGATATATTATTAATTGTCCTCAAAGTTTCCAGTATAAAAAAGGCACAGAGTTGCTGGATAAATTTGCAGATAAAATCCATCTCTATGCTGCCCAGGAAACATAGTTAAGCCTAAAAAATAAGACAAATTCAGAGTAGTGAAATGAAGAATAATCATTGTGTTAATCAAAGATTAACAAAGAAGTTAATCAAAGAATTAAAGCTGGCACAGCAATATCTATATCAAACCCAATAGCATTCAATATAAAAAGGTAATTAGAGAGGGAACAATAGATAAAAAAATACTGTTATCCATTATGAACCAATTGAGGGCTCAGAAAGTTCATAAAGATTATGCTAACAGTCTTAAAGAAACACATTGATGAAAACACAACAGTAGTGGAAGACTTCAACACTCTACTTTCATCAATAGAAAGATCATACAGATAGAATATCAGTAAAGTGACCAAAGACTTAAATGAGGAGCTAAAAGAACTGGGATTGCTGGACATATAGAATACCCTATAAAAGAATACACATTCTTTTCTAGTGCACATAAAACTTTCTCCTTGATCACATATTAGGGTAACTCTCTCTCTTTATATATATATATATTTACAAATATATATATATATATTTACAAATAAAGAAGTTGTATGAAGTACATCTCATCATGCCACAAAACTACAAAGTAACCACAGAAAGAAGATGGAGAAATAGTCCAATAAATGGAAGCTGTACAAAACACTGCTAAACAGCTATTGGACTAAAGAAGACATCAATTAAGAAATAAAAAGATTCCTTGATATTAATAAAAACGAAGATAAAAGCTGAAAGAATCTATGTGATGCCACATGTTGTGTATGTAAATATTTTATGGGATTATTATGTTACTGACCCTACCCTGATCGGTGGTGATTGTGCCCTACCCTAGGGTGTGACCTGGCATTCTGCCCCCACCCTAGGGTGGTACCTGATTCTGCTTCCACCATTGGGTGGTATCTGATCCCACCATTGGGTGGTATCTGATTCTGGGGGATAAAAACAAGGGTCTGTGGAAGGCGAGAGGCTTTTTGCTGGAACTAAGGCTGAGACTTTGGACTTCAGTCTTGTCCACCGAATAAAGCTAATATTTCCACAAGCCTGACTGTCTGCGAGCTGTTTACCTGCCGTTTCACCTCAGAACTGTCGGCTGGACGGGGTCGCAGACACGTGCTCCGAGCTGAAGGGGAAAGACCTTATCCTCCATCCCTCCATCAGTCAACCTCTTCAGGGGCTGACTTGCAACAGCCAAAAAAGCTACAATGGAAAATTTAAGATTTGGAAAGTTTCAGTTAATAATTGAATTTGTTCTGCTCTTTTATTCAGCTTTTCTTTTACTTATTTATTTATTTTTTTAATCTAGAGATAGATATAGTAGCAATAAAGACTCCCTGCCTACTGTGATTCATCAGTTGGAGCTAATGCAAGAAGTCCTGTTTTTATCCTGATAGCCAGATATCAAAGGGGCTCAAATATGACAGGCTGTTCCTGATTGAGATCTGAACTTTCAGAGGCCTCACTGAACTAAATCTCTGACCCATATGAGACAATTTGTTGTTACCTGCAGAACACAATTTTACTGATTCCACATAAGGAAACATGCATGTTCCTTGCAGAAAGCAATGAAGGGTCATATCTTTTGTTCACTCTTGTCTGATGACAAAATCAAAACCCTATAGTTATTTTTTTTTTTTAAATTTTCTGTATCTCTGACTTCATAGAAAATCAGTTAGTGAGAAGGAATTCTTTTGTGGACCTTTCGAAACTCCTCTAGAATGCTAAAAATGTTTCTGAATTTCTACAAATATGTTTGAGTTGTCAAAAATTTTATTTTATTTTATGTCAGAAACTTGATCCAGTTCTTGGATTAACTTGCATTTACTCCAAGTTTACTCTTTGGTTTGTGGCTAACAGTTTGTAGATGTTCATTGTATTTCTGTTGAATCAATAAAATCTGACCAAGGATTAAATTAATAGATTTTTCTAATACTTCATGTACTCATGATCATAATTATAGGTTTAATTTAAAAAAAAATCAGAAAGGCTAAAAAAAAATTGGGGATCTTACACTTTGAACAAATTTTATTTCCAAGGGCATCAGTTTTCAGATCTATAAAGTTTGGTCAGCAAAATTGGTTGGCAACTACCCAAGTATCCTTCCTCAGAGGCAACTCTTTCTCTGTGCCCCAACATATTTCCAAATACCTATGCAGTAACACTGGGTGACCCTTGCAAGCGTTGGCCTCTTACCATTTTAGGATCAGTTATTCAATACTGTGACTCTGGTTGAAAGTCGCAAGGACAATTATTCATACTACAATAGCACTTAGATAACTCTTATCATTGTGGTGGGGTGTTCTATGATTCATCTTTTTATTGGAAAGGGGAACTTTTGGAAGATCAGAGAGTTCATGGTTTGATTACATCAGCAAGACTGATTTTCACTAATTCATCTTGAATTTATTTTCTTTATACACATGCCCATTAACCTGTACAATGCTTTTTATTTGGACCTGAAAATCTTTCTCATAAAAATATAAAATTTGCCACCCTAAATACTTGCACTTCTTCAAAATGATCTAAGTGAATTTTATCAGTATATACCTAGAAATTTAGGCCAAATTCACAGGCTTATAGAGATTTAGTTCATGTGCCAAAAGTGAAAAGAAAAAAAAAAACAGTGAAAATGATACCCAAGGTACAAAATACACTTGATGGAAATAAGATTCAGACTGTGTCCATTCTAAATGTCATTAATATTTTATTGGAAGAACAGTTATTACTTATCTAATCACTTGGCAGGGTATATCTTGGTTATTTCCAATTTTTGGTTATTATAAATATAGTGGCTATAAACATATGAATATAGGCTTTTTGTGAACATCAAAAAAAGCTCCTTTGGGTAAATACCAAGGAGCAAAATTGCTGGATTGTATTCTAAAACTGTTTAATTGTGCAAGAAACTGCCAAACTGTCTCACACACAGAGTGGTTGTATCATGTTGCACTCTGATCAGAAGTGAATTCTTACGTATCCCTGTAGCTGTATCTTTTAAAAATAGCAAATAATTGCCACTTTTCTACTGTTGATGTATTCCTACATCATTAACATTTCACCCACTTATGTCTATCAACACATAGTCATGAGAATGTATGTCTTTTTCCTGCAAATTCGTGAAGCATTCCATATTATTTTTAAAAAAACTTATCCTGCTCATTCTCCATGAGCCAATTACACCTTTCGCTCAGTCCCTTAAGCACACTAAGTTTATTCTAGCTTCTGGCCCTTTGCACGTACTATTACTTTTTCCTGATACACTGTCAAAAATAACATGCCTATCTTTCTTTACTTTATTTATTCGTTCATAGTGTGGCAGTTATTGCCACTTGAAAGTATTACGTATTTTAGTCTATAGTCCCTCTTTATGCATAGTTTTGCTTCCTGCAGTTTCATTACCCATAACCTTAGTGTGAAAATAAGAATCAAGAGACTAACAGTTATACGTTATCATTATAATATATTGTTATAATTGCTATCAATTTTATATAATTATGATATTTATATATTTTATAATTTGTTATATATCATTTTATAATAAAATAGATAGCAATTATAACAATATGTTATGATTAGGTCGACTTTTACTGGGCCTGATTCATAAAACAAACTGTACTTAAATTTAAGGAAAAACAACATAGGTAGTTCAGTATTGTAGATGGCTTCAGACATTCAGAGGGGGACATTCACATAAGTCTGAACCTCTAGACTTGTCCTCCCCCCATTACAATGTAAACTTCAGGAGGGTAAGGACTCTGCCAATTTCCCCAGGGCCTAGAATAGTGTTGACTTGCATTAGATGTTCAATAAATATTTATTAAATAAATGAGTGGATAGATTTTTCAATCCACAGACCATCTTCTCTTTTTGGATGGCAATTTGCTCATCTGGAAAATGAGAAGTTGAATTTGACAACTTCTGATTATGGTTTGGTTCTAAAAATAGGAGCATCCAAGAAATTGGGAATTTGATAGAAAGTAAAAGGAGAATAGGAAGAATAGTTTGATGTTAATAATAATTTCCTTATTTATAACAACTTCTTTCTTTATCTTTTATTGAGATAAAAGTTTACAAGACTTGGTTTACAAGACTATTTATTGCAAAGGTAAAATTTCGCACCTCTTCAGAAGATATTAGCAACCCATATTCACTACCAAAGCACTAATAGCCCATTTCATTTCTTTCTCTCCATTGGGCAATATAGATTGTATACTGAAAACCCAAGTGTGTGTTTAATTGCTTTGTTCTCTTGCTTTGCTTCTATGTGTCCCAACTATGAGTAAAAACATCTGAATTTTTTCTTTTTATCTTTTTTCCTTAACATGACCCCTTCAGTTCTATTCATTTTGTACCAAACAGTAATATTTTTTCTTTTCTTATAGTTGAAGTGTTCAGTTGTGTTTGTATACCACATCTTCTTATTCACTCATCTATTTTTAGGCATTTGGATTGTTTCTAGATTTAGACTATTGTAAACAGTGCTATAATAAATATATGTCCATCACTACTTTCATGTTATTTGTAAGGATATGGAGAAGTGAAATTTCTGGATCACAAGGTAATTTATTTTAACATTAGTAGAAATTTTCTTTAAAATATATGTCAGAGTTAATCTTTAAGTATTTAGGTTTTAAGTATATGAGGAAATAAACCAACAATTTTTATTAATATTTTAAATAGTAGAGGAGTACTTAAGGTTAATAAATTTTGCACTAATAAGAAATCTTGCTTAAAAAAATCTATATTTCCAGACAATGACCTGGATTGGACAAACTAGTTTGCCTGGAGCCTAGAGTTGGTCTTTTGCCAGGAAACTTCAGGGGTAGGGTCTCCTTGTATTTAGGCCAAGGCTTTTTCTTTCCATGTCCCTCATATTTTGGTGGGCCTATGCAAACAATAATTGCCACTCTAACACTGTTTTTACTGTGCTCCTTTGAGTCTAATCTTTTTTTATATTTTATTTAAACACCTTGATTACATACATGATTGTATTTGGGTTTCAGTCATGTAAAGAACACCACCCATCACCAGTGCAACGTTCCCATCACCAATGTCCCAAATCTCCCTCCTCCCTACCTGACCCCTGCCTGTACTCTAGACAGGCTTTCCATTTTCCTCATACATTCTCATTATTAGGACAGTTCACTCTGACTCTAATCTTTAAGAAAAACAACCCACTTTTCCTTTCCTTCCTTCCTTCCTTCCTTCCTTCCTTCCTTCCTTCCTTCCTTCCTTCCTTCCTTCCTTCCTTCCTTCCTTCCTTCCTTCCTTCCTTCCTTCCTTCCTTCCTTCCTTCCTTCTTCCTTCTTCCTTCCTCCTTCCTTCCTTCCTTCCTTCCTTCCTTCCTTCCTTCCTTCCTTCCTTCCTTCCTTCCTTCCTTCCTTCCTTTCCTTCCTTCCTTTCCTTCCTTCCTTCCTTTCCTTCCTTCCTTTCCTTCCTTCCTTTCCTTCCTTCCTTCCTTTCCTTCCTTCCTTTCCTTCCTTCCTTTCCTTCCTTTCCTTTCTTCCTTTCCTTCCTTCCTTTCCTTCCTTTCCTTCCTTCCTTTCCTTCCTTTCCTTCCTTCCTTCCTTTCCTTCCTTCCTTTCCTTCCTTCCTTTCCTTCCTTCCTTCCTTCCTTCCTTCCTTTTTCCTTCCTTTTTCCTTCCGTTTTCCTTCTTTTTCCTTCCTTTTTCCTTCCCTTCCTTCCCTTCCCTTCCTTCCCTTCCTTCCCTTCCTTCCTTTCCTTCCTTCCTTTCCTTCCTTCCTTCCTTCCTTCCTTCCTTCCTTCCTTCCATTCCTCCCTTCCTTCCTTCCTCCCTTCCTCCCTCCCTCCCTTCCTCCCTCCCTCCCTTCCTTCCTCCCTCCCTCCCTCCCTCTCTCTTTCTTTCTTCTTTCTCTCTCTTTCTTTCTTTCTTTCTTTCTTTCTTTCTTTCTTTCTTTCTTTCTTTCTTTCTTTCTTTCTTTCTTTCTTTCTTTCTTTCTTTCTTTCTTTCTTTCTTTCTTTCTTTCTTTTCTTTCTTTCTTTCTTCTTTCTTTCTTTCTTTCTTCTTTCTTTCTTTCTTTTCTTTCTTTCTTCTTCTTTCTTTCTTTCTTTCTTTCTTTCTTTCTTTCTTTCTTTCTTTCTTTCTTTCTTTCTTTCTTTCTTTCTTTCTTTCTTTCTTTCTTTCTTTCTTTCTTTCTTTCTTTCTTTCTTTCTTTCTTTCTTTTCTCTCTCTCTCCCTCCTTCCTTCCTTCCTCCCTCCCTCCCTCCCTCGCTCCCTCCCTCCCTCCCTTCCTCCCTCCCTTCCTTCCTTCCTTCCTTCCTTCCTTCCTTCCTTCGTCCCTCCCTCCCTCCCTCCCTCCCTCCCTCCCTTCCTCCCTTCCTCCCTTCCTTCCTTCCTTCCTTCCTTCCTTCCTTCCTTCCTTCCTTCCTTCCTTCCTTCCTTCCTTCCTTCCTTCCTTCCTTCCTTCCTTCTTTCCTTCCTTCCTTCCTTCCTTTCTTGACTCTTCATAGTCACCATGTATAAGCAAATTTCATGACTTCATTTTTCCTAACAGCTGTGTTGTATTCTATTGTGTCAATATACTACAGTTTCTTCAGCCACTTATCTGTTCTCAGGCACTTCAGTTGTTTCTAGATTCTGGGTATTGAAATAGTGCTGTGATAAACATAGTAACGTAGAAGGCTTTCTTTGCATTGTGTTTATGGTATATCTCTAGCAGTGGTGTTGCTGGTCATATGGAATCTCAATTTCTAGTTTATTGAAGAATGCTCATGTTTTCTTTTTCCCCAAACACTGGACCAGTCTGAGTTACCACCAGAAGTGAATGAGAGTCCCTTTCTTCCTGCACCTGCACCAGCACTGGTTCCTTTTATTCTTTATATGCCAGTCTCTATAGTGTGGGATGATATATCATTGTTGTTTTGATTTGACTCTCTCTGATTATTAGTGATGTGGAGCATTTTTCTCTATATATTGCTCATCTTTAGTTTTTCTTTGTGGAAATATTTGTTTATTTCTTCTCCCATTTTTAAATAGGGTAAGATTTTTTTTCTTGGTGAGTTCTATCTGTGTATATCTTAGATATTTACTTAGATATCTTGTATATCTTAGATATTTACTCCTCATCATATTGATATTGGGTGAATAGTTTCTTCCCTTCTATGGGTAGTCTTTGTATTCTAGTCACAATTTCTTTTGAAATTAAAAATTTGAGGTGCAGAACCTTCTCAGTTTAATGTAGTTCAATTTATTTACTTTTGCTTCCACTAGCTTGGTTAGAGGTTTCTTCCTTCAAGATGCCTTCAGTTTCAATATCCTGGAGTGTTCTGCCTACATTTTTCACTACGTACTATGGTTTCAGCCTGGTATCATGCTGGAATTAAAGTGTTTAATTCTTTTAAATTTAACCTTTGTGCATGGCAATAAATAAAGGTGAGTTCCCCCCTCCCTTTTTGCATATAGATATCAGTTTTCCCAACACCATTTATTGAAGAGGCTTTTCTTACTCTACTTTGTGTTTCTTATCACTTTTTAATATTAGTTTATTTTAATTAGGATTTGTTCACACCACTTGTTGAAGAGGCTTTTCTTACTCTACTTTGTGTCTCTTATCACTTTTTTTTTTTTTTTTTTTGGTTTTTGGGCCACACCCGGTAACGCTCAGGGGTTACTCCTGGCTATGTGCTCAGAAGTTGCTCCTGGCTTGGGGGACCATATGGGACACCGGGGGATCGAACCGCGGTCCATCCAAGGCTAGCGCAGGCAAGGCAGGCACCTTACCTTTAGCGCCACCGCCCGGCCCCCTCTTATCACTTTTTAATATTAGTTTATCTTAATTAGGATTTGTTTGTCTCAGAATATTCAAGTTTATTCTAGTGATCCGAGGGTCTATCTTTATTCCAATAGTGTGCTGTTTTAATGACTACTACTCTATAGTACAGTTTAAAATTGGGGAAAGTAATTCCCCATATTTTTTCTCAAAGATTGCTTTAGCTATTTGTGGATATTTATTGTTCCATATGAATTTCAGGACTGTTTGATTAACTATTAACTTTAGAAATGTCATGGGTATTCTTATAGGGATTGCATAAAATATGTACGATGCTTTGGAAAGTATTGCCATTTTAACCAATCTATAATTAGGGTATAAGTTTCTATTTCTTGTGTCCTCTTCTAGTTCTTGAAACAATGCTTTTTAATTTTCTCTGTATTAGTATTTCACTTCTATTTAAATTTATTCCGTGGTATGTAATTTTCTGAGGCACAATTTTGAATGGATTAAATTTTAAATATCTTTCTTCCCTTTCATTATTTGTGTATAGAAAAGCCATGGATTTTTGTGTGTTTATTTTGTAGCCTGTGGTACATATATACAATGGAATACTATGCATCCATCAGGAGAGATGAAGTCATTAAATTTTCCTATACGTGAATGGACATGGAAACTATTATGCTGAGTGAAATAAGTCAGTGGGTGAGAGACAGACACAAATAATCTCACTCATCTATGGGTTTTAAGAAAAATAAGACATTATTGTAATAATACCCAGAGACCATAGAGATGAGGGCTGGAAGCAGTAGCCCTTGATATGACGTTACCACCAAGTGGTGAGTGAAGTTAGAGAAATAACTACAGTAAAAACTATCATGACAACGATAGTGAGTGAATTAGAATGCTTGTCTCGAATATAGGCTTGGAGTAGAGGAGAAGGGGAATGGGAGCTATGGGTGGTGGGAATGTTGCACTGGTGAAGGGGGGTGTTCTTTTTATGACTGAAACCCAACTACAAACATGTTTGTAATCATATGTTTAAGTAAAGATATTATTAAAAAATATTTTTTGTAGCCTGCCTGTTTGCTATATAAATATTTTGTTTCTAGAAGCTTTTCTAGGATTCTTTAGTATTTTCTAAATATAGTTTCATGTCAGCTGCACACAGTGAGACCTTGACTTCTTCATTTTTTATCTGGATGCTCTTGACATCTTTTAATTATTTTGCATAATTGTTATGGCAAGTATTTCCAGTTCTATATTTAATATGAGTGGCAAGTGGGGGGCAAGCTTTTCTTGGCTAGATCTGAGAGGAAAGGCTTTTATTTTTTTCTTTCCAATTAGTATAATGTTTTTAATATGATTGAGGTAAATTGCTTTGACTATATTGAGAAACTATTTTAGTGCCAATCTTGTTGATTTTTTTAAATTATGAATGGGTGCTGGTTCTTATGAAATGCTTCTCTATATCTAGTGATATGATCATATAATATATGTTGTTTTGTTTTATTGATATAGTTCATTATAATGACTGATTTGCATATCATACTTTGCATCTCTGGAATAAATCATACTTGGTCATGGTGTATAACCTTTTTGATGAGTTGTCTAATTCTATTTTGTTGAGGATCTTTACATAAATATTTATCAAGGATACAGGCCTGTAATTCTCATTTCTTGGGATGTCTCTGATTTTGGTACCAAAGTAATGTTAGTTTCATAGCAACTATTTGGGATTGTTTCTGTTTCTGTAGTTTCCTGGAAGAGTTTGAAAAGGATTGCATCTTGAACAGTTTAAAAGGATTCACTAGTGAATCCACCTGGCTTTTGTTTTTGGAAAGCCTTTTGAGTACCCTTTCAGTCATAGTAGATATCTTCAAGTATTCCAGATTATCTTGGAAGATCCTATGACCTTAGGAGGTCATAGGAATACAAAAATTTATCCATTTATTCAGGTTGTTTTGCTTTGTGGCATAAAGATTCTAAAAGTAATATGATTACCCTTTAAGACAGCCTCTTTTTATTCTTGATTCTTTTACTAAGTTTTTTCTATCTCCCTTTGTGAGCCTTGCTAATTGTTTATTCATCTTACTTATTCATCTTACTTATTTTTTCTAAGAACCAATTTTGGCTTTCCTTGATCTTTTGGATTGCTTTTGGGTATCCAATGTATTAATTTATATTATAATTTTTATTATCTCCTCTGCCTGTCTACCTTTGTCTACCATTTTTATTTTTTCCAATTTCTTCAATTGTTCCATTAAGATTTTTATGTAGGGGCAAAAGCTGGCTCCCTGTGTGTGACACCAGGCGGGGAAAATCCGCGAAAGTACACCGGCCCAGTGGGGCTCAGCTGTGAAAGACTGTGAGTGTGACCTGTCTATGTCTGTCTACTGTCCTCTTGCGTGAAACTCTTGCGAGTGGGGCAAAAAGAGCCTCCAGAAACCTCGCTTGCCCAGACGCCATTTTCAGGGAGGGACTTCAGAGCATAAAAGCCGGCTATCCTTTGCAAAAGCTGGCTCCCTGTGTGTGACACCAGGCGGGGAAAATCCGCGAAAGTACACCGGCCCAGTGGGGCTCAGCTGTGAAAGACTGTGAGTGTGACCTGTCTATGTCTGTCTACTGTCCTCTTGCGTGAAACTCTTGCGAGTGGGGCAAAAAGAGCCTCCAGAAACCTCGCTCACCCAGACGCCATTTTCAGGGAGGGACTTCAGAGCATAAAAACCGGCTATCCTTTGCAAAAGCTGGCTCCCTGTGTGTGACACCAGGCGGGGAAAATCCGCGAAAGTACACCGGCCCAGTGGGGCTCAGCTGTGAAAGACTGTGAGTGTGACCTGTCTATGTCTGTCTACTGTCCTCTTGCGTGAAACTCTTGCGAGTGGGGCAAAAAGAGGCTCAGAGGAGCACGGCCGCTCCGCTTCGCTACGCGGCCGCGCACTCTTTCTAAGGAAAGAACTCCATTGCAACAAGAAGGAAAAATCACACTAAGAACGGCGCTATATCACAGAAGCAAACATTTCTCTCTGGACTGTCTTCTCTGTTACATGCTCGGGCCTAAGATTTGACCCAGTGTGAGGCTTCATCCACGGAGGACTCCCCTCCCTTAGAGGCAAGTCAGCCCATCCAGAAAGGGAGGAGCCAGAGGAGTGTGCTGCCTACATCATATAGACAATGAATACCACTACAACACGTAGAAAAACCCACAATACAAATGTGACAATGGGGAAACAGCGCAGGCCAGCATCAGACATAGAGAATGAAGATGACAATTCTGAGGACCAGATAATGACTGAACAACTAATCAACCTCTCAGATAAGGACTTTAGACTAGCAATATGGAAGGTGCTCAACAGACTCCAAGAAACCATGGATCGAGTTGAACAGAACACTAATAAGAACCAAGAAAATATGAAGGCAGAAATGACAAAACTCCAAACTGAAATAACATGTCAACTAACAGGCCTGAAAAACTCAGTAAACGAAGTGAATGACAAAATGGATAAGCTCTGGGACAGGGTATCAGAAGCTGAGAATAGACTTGGTGCTGTGGAAGATGAGATACATAACAATTCCATTCAGCAGGAGAGATTGGACAAAAAACTTAAAGCAAATGAGCAGACAATGGAAAAATTAGTCAAAGAATGGGAACAGACGAAAATAGAAGTCTATGATAAGATCAACAGAAACAACTTAAGAATCATTGGAGTCCCAGAGACCCAGGAAGAAAATTTCCAGGAAGAATCAATGGTCAAGAACATCATTAAAGAGAAACTTCCAGAGCTAAAGAATATATGTGATCAAATCCTGCATGCCCGAAGAGTACCAACCAAAAGAGACCCCAGAAAAACCACCCCAAGACACATCCTAGTCACAATGACAAATCCCACAGATAGAGACAGAATTCTGAAAACAGCAAGATCAAAAGGGGAAATCATGTTCAAGCAAGCTTCCCTGAGATTTACAGCAGACCTGTCACCAGAAACGCTCAATGCCAGAAAGCAGTGGTGGGATATTGTGACAAGACTGAATGAAATGAATGCTTCACCCAGAATACTATACCCAGCAAAACTCACTTTCCGGTTTGATGGAAGAATACATGGTTTCACAGACAAAAAACAGCTCAGAAACTTCACAGACACAAAACCAGTCTTAAGAGAAAAACTGAAAGACCTAATCTAAGACAAGACTACCCAAAAGACACACCAAATTTTGAAATAAAGATGGCGTTAAATCCCAGGACAATTCTTTCTCTCAACGTCAATGGACTAAATGCACCAGTTAAGAGACACAGAGTGGCTAAATGGATCAAAAAACTCAATCCAACCTTCTGCTGCCTACAAGAAACGCACCTGAATAGTCAGAACAAACATAGACTCAAAATAAAAGGCTGGAGAAAAGTTATCCAAGCAAACAACACCCATAAAAAAGCTGGAGTGGCCATACTAATATCAGATAATGCAAACTTTATACTCAGGAAGGTTGTAAGGGACAAAGACGGACATTTTATATTAATCAAGGGGTACGTAGAGCAGGAAGAATTCACTCTCCTAAACATATATGCACCGAATGAGGGGCCAGCAAAATATTTAATACAACTGCTGACAAATCTGAAAAATAATATCAACAACAACACAATAATTGTGGGGGACCTAAACACGGCTTTGTCAACACTGGACAGGTCAACCAGACTGAAACCCAACAAGAATATACTAGACCTGAGGAGAGAAATGGAAGAAAGAGGCCTAGTGGATATATATAGGACACTCCATCCCCAGAAACCTGGATACACATTCTTCTCCAATGTACATGGGACATTCTCCAGGATAGACTACATGCTGGCACATAAAACATACCTCCATAAGATCAAGAGGATAGAAATTTTGCAGACTACCTTCGCTGACCACAAGGCTCTGAAATTATTTGTGAACTCCAAAGGGACTCAGAAGAAACACTTTAACACCTGGAAGTTAAACAGCCTCATGCTCAATAACCAGTGGGTCCGAGATGAAATCAAGGAGGAAATCAAAAGGTTCCTGGAAACAAATGACAATAAAGACACAAACTCTCAGAACTTATGGGACACAGCAAAAGCAGTACTGAGAGGAAAATTTATAGCTTTGCAAGCACACATCAGGAAGGAAGAAGGAGCTTACCTGAGTAGCTTAATGACACAGCTAATAGAACTAGAAAATGCTCAACAAAAGGACCCAAGAACAGGAAGACAGAAGGAAATAACAAAGCTGAGAGCAGAAATCAACGAAGTGGAAACTCAAAAAACAATCCGAAAGATCAACGAAAGCAGAAGTTGGTTCTTTGAAAAAATAAACAAGATTGATAGACCACTGGCAAACCTAACAAAGAAAGAGAGAGAGAGAAACTTGATAACTCGTATCAGGAATGAAAAAGGAGAGATCACTACTGATATGACAGAGATTCAAAGGGTAATCAGAAACTACTTTGAAAAACTCTACGCCACTAAAAATGAGAACCTGGAAGAAATGGATAAATTCTTGGACTCTTATAATCTTCCACGGTTGAAGGAAGAGGATGTAGCATATCTAAACACCCCCATCACCATTGATGAAATTAAAACAGTAATCAAATGTCTGCCGAAAAACAAAAGCCCAGGTCCAGATGGATTCACTAATGAATTCTATCAAACTTTCCAAGAGGAACTACTGCCAATCTTGGCAAGACTCTTTCATGAAATTGAACAAACAGAAACACTTCCAAATAGCTTTTATGAAGCCAACATCACCTTGATACCTAAACCAGACAGAGACGCTACCAAAAAAGAAAATTACAGACCAATATCACTGATGAATGCAGATGCAAAGATCCTCAACAAAATCCTGGCAAATAGGATTCAATGCCTCGTTAAGAAGATCATCCACTACGATCAAGTAGGTTTCATCCCAGGAATGCAAGGCTGGTTTAACATCCGTAAATCTATCAACATAATACACAACATCAATAACAAGAAAAATAAAAACCACATGATCATATCAATAGATGCAGAGAAAGCATTTGATAAGGTCCAACACCCATTCTTGATCAAAACTCTCAGCAAGATGGGAATGGAGGGAACCTTTCTCAATATAGTGAAGGCCATCTACCACAAGCCAGTGGCAAATATTATCCTCAATGGAGAAAAACTGAAAGCCTTCCCTCTAAATTCTGGCACAAGACAAGGCTGTCCTCTCTCACCACTCCTATTCAACATAGCACTGGAAGTACTTGCTATAGCGATTAGGCAAGAAAAGGATATCAAGGGAATCCAGATAGGAAAGGAAGAAGTCAAGCTCTCACTGTTTGCAGATGACATGATACTCTACTTAGAAAACCCTAAAGACTCTATCAAAAAGCTTCTAGAAACAATAGACTCATATAGCAAGGTGGCAGGCTACAAAATTAACACACAAAAATCAATGGCCTTTCTATACACCAACAGTAATAAAGAAGAAATGGACATTAAGAAAACAACCCCATTCACAATAGTACCACACAAACTCAAATATCTTGGAATCAACTTGACTAAATATGTGAAGGACCTATACAAAGAAAACTATAAAACTCTGCTCCAAGAAATAAGAGAGGACACACGGAAATGGAAACACATACCCTGCTCATGGATTGGCAGGATTAACATCATCAAAATGTCAATACTCCCCAAGGCATTATACAGATTTAATGCCATCCCTCTAAAGATACCCATGACATTCTTCAAAGAAGTGGATCAGACACTTTTGAAATTCATTTGGAACAATAAACACCCTCGAATAGCTAAAGCAATCATTGGGAAAAAGAATATGGGAGGAATTACTTTTCCCAACTTTAAACTGTACTACAAAGCAACAGTTATCAAAACAGCATGGTATTGGAATAAGGATAGGTCCTCAGATCAGTGGAATAGGCTTGAATACTCAGAAAATGTTCCCCAGAGATACAACCATCTAATTTTTGATAAAGGAGCAGGAAATCCTAAATGGAGCAGGGAAAGCCTCTTCAACAAGTGGTGTTGGCACAATTGGATAGCCACTTGCAAAAAATTAAACTTAGACCCCCAGCTAACATCATGTACAAAGGTAAAATCCAAATGGATTAAAGACCTCGATATCAGCCCCAAAACCATAAGATATATAGAACAGCACATAGGCAAAACACTCCAGGACATTACAGGCATCTTCAAGGAGGAAACTGCACTCTCCAAGCAAGTGAAAGCAGAGATTAACAGATGGGAATATATTAAGCTGAGAAGCTTCTGCACCTCAAAGGAAATAGTGCCCAGGATACAAGAGCCACCCACTGAGTGGGAGAAACTATTCACCCAATACCCATCAGATAAGGGGCTAATCTCCAAAATATACAAGGCACTGACAGAACTTTACAAGAAAAAAACATCTAACCCCATCAAAAAATGGGGAGAAGAAATGAACAGACACTTTGACAAAGAAGAAATACGCATGGCCAAAAGACACATGAAAAAATGTTCCACATCACTAATCATCAGGGAGATGCAAATCAAAACAACGATGAGATACCACCTCACACCCCAGAGAATGGCACACATCACAAAGAATGAGAATAAACAGTGTTGGCGGGGATGTGGAGAGAAAGGAACTCTTATCCACTGCTGGTGGGAATGCTGTCTAGTTCAACCTTTATGGAAAGCGATATGGAGATTCCTCCAAAAACTGGAAATCGAGCTCCCATACGATCCAGCTATACCACTCCTAGGAATATACCCTAGGAACACAAAAATACAATACAAAAACCCCTTCCTTACACCTATATTCATTGCAGCTCTATTTACCATAGCAAGACTCTGGAAACAACCAAGATGCCCTTCAACAGATGAATGGCTAAAGAAACTGTGGTACATATACACAATGGAATATTATGCAGCTGTCAGGAGAGATGAAGTCATGAAATTTTCCTATACATGGATGTACATGGAATCTATTATGCTGAGTGAAATAAGTCAGAGAGAGAGAGAAAAACGCAGAATGGTCTCACTCATCTATGGGTTTTAAGAAAAATGAAAGACACCCTTGTAATAATAATTTTCAGACACAAAAGAGAAAAGAGCTGGAAGTTCCAGCTCACCTCAGGAAGCTCACCACAAAGAGTGATGAGTTTAGTTAGAGAAATAACTACATTTTGAACTGTCCTAATATTGAGAATGTATGAGGGAAATGTAGAGCCTGTTTAGGGTACAGGCGGGGGTTGGGTGGGGAGGAGGGTGATTTGGGACTTGGGTGATGGGAATGTTGCACTGGTGATGGGTGGTGTTCCTTTTATGACTGAAACCCAAACACAATCATGTATGTAATCAAGGTGTTTAAATAAAAAAAAAAATTAAAAAAAAAAAAAAAAAAAAAAAGATTTTTATGTAGGCCCTTTCTTCCTTTGAATGCTTGCAAATTTTCCTCCTAATACCATTCTTACTGTGTCCCACAAAATTCTGATAATTTGTCTCTTCGTTCTCATTTATTTCCAAGAATTGGTAATGAGCTATTTAATTTCTAGGTGTTAAAGTTATTTATTAGTGTCTGATTGTAATTTACTTTTGTTTTCAATGCATCATGATCTGAGGATAGTTGATATGATCTCTATCCTCTTAATTTTATGAAATTATCTTTTGGATGTATGTCTTATGGTCTAGCATGTGGTCTAGAAGAATGTCTCAGATGCATTAAAGAATATGTATTCAATTTTATGGAGGTGAAAAACCCTATTTATATTTTCTAAAATCCTTCCCATCCTTTTCTTCCTTCAAAGCCAGTATATCCTTTTTAAGTTTTATCCTGGTTGATCTCTCAAAAGGTAACAGAATTCTCCAACTACTATTTTGTTTGCTATTTTTGACTCTTTTAAGTCTAATAGTATTTGCTGATCTTTCATTGGGTGCATAAATGTTTAGGAATGTGATTACTTCTTGATACACATATATTTTGATTATTTAAAAAATGACCCTCTCTGTCTTTATTAACCTGAAATCTGTGTTGTCTGATATTAGTACAGCCATCCCAGCCTTTTTTTAGGAGTTGTTTGCTTGAAGGATTGTCCTCCAACTTTGACTTTGAATCTGTATTTGCTCTGACAATTTACATGTGTTTCTTGCTAGCATCAAAACTTTGGATCCAATTTTATGATCCACTTTGCCACCCTGTCTTTTAATTGGTATATTTAGTCCATTGACATTGAGAGATATTATTATTATGGAGTTTATGCTATTTTTTTGTAGAAGTTTGGTGTGCTTACAGGGTCTGTCTTGTCTTAAATTAGACCCGTTAGTTCTTCTTTTTAAGGTTAATTTAATTAAGTCCATAAAGTTCCTGAGTTGTTGTTCATTCATGAAGCTATTTTTCTTTCAAACCTGAATGACAGGCTAGTTTTTTGAAGTGTTATGGAGACCTCTTAGCAATGATATCTTTGACTGTTTCCTCTTAATTTGTATTTTCTTTCTGATTCTCTGATATTCTAATAATTCTTATGCTGTTCTTGATAAATTAATCTCAAAGGTCTATTGTTAAATGTTCACTTATTTTGAGAATTATTTCCATATTCTGTTCCTTATTTTTTACAACGTTTACAACTTCTGCTTTATGGAGTTGTTATATAGCTTATCTTCCAATTTGCTGTCCTCAGCAACTTTTCTCTGCTTGTGTAGTCTTCCAGTGATTTCTTTTTTTCATCTGCTAAGTTTTTTAGTTCTGTTAATTTTGTTTGAAATTTTCTCACTTCTACTCTAAAATCCTCTTGAGTTTTATTGTCTGTCCATTCCATGGTTTCTTTGAGTTCCTTGAACTTCCTCAACATTTTTACTCTAAAGTTCTCATCAGAGAGGGCATATAGGTCACATACTAATTAGTTCTTCTGAACTACCATATTCATGCACTAACCATGATGTGTTATGTGTGGCTTTCCAATTGTTGTAGTGTTCTTGTATTTTTATGTGTTTTGATGAAGCTCATTGATTAGAAGAAATCCATAGTTGTGAAGTGAAGATAGCAACTACACTCATCTGTGGTCACTGACCAAAAGTGAAATCACTCTTCTGAGTTAAAGAGGACCATACCGCTATATGATTGCCTGCTTCAGTTTTTGGTACTGTGCCTGGGGCTGCCCTACTGGTGTAATTCTATTCTAAATAATAACCTTGTCTGTTATTTATTTATTTATTTATTTATTTATTTTATTCAGGTAATGCTGACTTTATAGATGCGGTTAGGATGAGTTTTAGTTTTACTAATATTTAGGAAGACCTTGAGTAACATGAGCCAAATGTATTGGACTTTTTGTTAGAACTACCTTATCAATCTGCTTTGACCAGAGCTTATAGTCTTAGGCAGGATTTTAAAATTATGTCTTAACTTCCTCATTTATAATTAGAAATGTTTAGGTTTTCTAATCTCTATTGAGTCAATTTTGATTTTAAAAAGTCATCTTTTTTTAGATTCCACCGATTAATGTTATATTTATTTAGAATAGCTTTGTGTTAACATTCATATTATATGATGTCATTGTAATTTCTCTGCTCTTACCTTTATTTTCTGTCTGTTTTTGGGGCCACACCTGGTGAGCCTCAGAAATTAATTCTGACTCTAGATTCAGTCAGCACTAACTCCTTTTTTTTGCTTGAGGGACACTTGACTATTTGCAAGACAAGTGCCATACAATTACTCTAGCTCCTCTTTTCACATGTTTATTTGATTTGTTTGCTTTTGGGCTACAATTGATGGTGCTTAGAAATTCCTTCAGTCTCTGCACTCAGAAATCACTCCTAATATGGACCATATGGGGGCCATATGGGATCCTGGGATTGAACCCCACGTGGTCGCATGCAGGACAAGTGCTCTACTTACTGTACTATCTCTCTAGGTCCCCTCTCCCCCCTCTAATCCAATTTATTTGACTTTCCTCATCTCTCCTTTATCAGACTAGTTAAGAGTTTGGCTGCATTGTTTATTCTTTAAAAAATCCAGTTTCTTAAGGCTAAGGTATTTAGGATGTTACTTGGAGGCTGTGGAAAGTTATTTTATCTGCTTGTGCTGGGTGGAGCAGTCCTCAGGGTCATAGGTTTGTTTCTGACTGTAGCCTGTATGCTAGCAGTCAGATGTAGTCTGTGGTAAATTGGGTTGAATTGGAAAGGTTTCAGTAAGTGATAGTCCCAGTTATATCAGATATTAGTTTGGGTGAATTTACCCTAGAAATTTGCCCTCATCACCTGCTACTAAGAAGAGAGATTAATATAGAGTATTGAAGCCAGTTTGTGGAAGGTCACAGAGATGATGCTGACTGGTGACTAATTTATGCTTACAGTTTTTTGCCTTCCATTTTAATGTTGTAATCATAGGATTGAAGGGTTGTGGTGCTCTGTGTTTTTTTTCCCCCCTACAATCTCAGTTCTTAGGAAAGTGTTCTGTAGTTTAGAAGTCTTTCTTTAACTTCAAATTTTACCTCCTTTCTCCTGTCTTACTCCTGAATACTGCTTCTCAGGACAAAGTTCCGCATCTGAGAATCCTCTTCAGGATTACAACTTCCAGCACTTATGGGGTATCTTCTTTGGGAGTGTCATTCCTTTGACTATATTCCATTTTGAAATTCTTCCTTTATCTAGTTGGTCAGAATTTAAACAGGGTTCTAGAATTCATTTAAGTTTTTCTGTGATAACAGGAAGATATAAACTCAGGATCTCCTCATGCTGCTCTCTGGGCTCCACTTCTAATTACTTTTTAATTTTAATTAATATGTTTTTGAGGTCTACATCTGTGTTGAGCAAGAGGTTAGAAAAATTTGAGCCCTAAAATAGATTTTATGTATTTGTGTTAAAATTATTCAGAATTAGAGAAAGATGGTTGTAAAATATAAAGTTGTACTAAGAAGTGAGATGATGTTTTGAGTAGGAAGGTAGAAAGAAAGGTTTTGTATTTATCTGAGAATAGGTTTTTGGTTTCTCAAGAAAGAAGTGGTTTCTAAAGGCTTCCTATCTGGGTTGTGTCCAGAGGTTTTCTACTAGAATTGAGCTCCCTAAGAGGATTTGGGACTACATAGCCATAGAGATAGCTTTTTTTTTTTGAGTGCTGAATATACTTTTTAGTATATGGCTATTATTTACTATTATTTACTTAGTGATATTGGGGTGGAAATTTAACATGGAGGGCCCTAGAAGAATCTGTTGTGCTGGCTTCTTTAGATTGATCCACTGTGAGATGTGCAGCTTTGGCATCCTTTTTGGATAGGTAGAAAACTGAAGGTGAGATGAATTCAAATTTTATATGCATGACTTTTACTTGAGTCCATTAATACTTAATGTAATAAGTCATAGTTTTGTAGCTATGGACAGTTCTCAAAGTTCTTTCCAGCCTCTTTTCTGAGTTCAGATTTGTAGTCTAATTCAATCTCAAGTTTTCTCCCATAAGGAATTAGTATTCTATTTGGTAGTCACTCAGATTCTACACAGTGAAAACTCACTATCAAGAACTTAATTGAATGACCCACCTGGAATTGTTTATATTTCATTAACACTTTTCATAAATCATAATTTTGACAGGCTACTGGCATAGAGTTTCCAAACCTCATAATTGTATTTTGTTTTACTCTTGCTTCATCAGTTTCCTTTCACTGACTGACAGCTTGGAAAATGTTACTAAAAGTACCAGCTACTTCAGTGATCATTTAGGGCATTAATACCTACTAAATAAATGCCCAGCTGAGCTCTGCTATAAGGATCTGTGAGTTTGATCATTGAGAATCTTGGTTCTCACTGAAATTGGCTGGGTGAATTTGGCAGATACATACTGTCAAAGATGAAAAAAGAGAAAGAGAATGTATGCACAATACCTATTTTGTATGTCTTCTTGAGAATTATTTGTAAGTTTGGAAGAAGAAAATAATTTGAATTAATTTTAGTCAAGTGAATACTACAGTTGATACTACACTTGATTTTTAGCCTAAAGACTGAGAGGTGTTTAAGTCATTATTCAAATTCTTTATCCTGTTTTGTTCAAGAAGCAAATCCAAGCTGATGGGCTCTACTGAAGGTGTATTGAAGAATTGTATTTCCTGCCACTAGATGATAACCTTCACAAAAACTAGCTTTTATTTTCTCAAAACCTACAGTGATACATAACTGATCAATAGGATTTTAATAACTGTAGGATGCATAAAAGTGAGAAAAAAAGAACATGAATCTATAGTTTGTACCTTATTTTACTGTTTCTTAAGGTTCTTCTAAAAGAACACTACCATAATATACTAAAAAAATGTTCCTTTCCAATCTATGGAAAACTATGATTAAGGATTTGGTATCTAATCTACCTGGTTAAAAATGTACACCTTAGTACATATGTATTTAAAATAAGTTATAATATTTAATATAGTCTACATTTACTTTTTTAAATTTGGTTTTATCTTAAATTTTCTGAATTACATTATATAAACCTAGATTTATGTTAAGGGTTGCACAGTTTCTTTGCATACTTTTGTCATTCATTATTTATCTGTTTCACTTTTTGTTTGCTTGTTTAGAGGCCATAACCTGAAGGGGAAACCTCATGCCCCAATCCCTAGGGATTAGGAAAACACAGGTTTGGAAGCAATGCTAGCACAGCAAATAATCCACAGAAAGTTAAAGAGAATAAAACAGGTTCAGGAAAAATCCACCACAAGCTCTCCACTAATTAGCAAAAGATACTAGCAGGCAGATGGACTAGTTGTAGAAAACAAAACTGCAACTAGCTTCTCCATGAGACCTGAGATCTTTATGGGGAAGAGAAAGACCACCCAATGAATGAAGAACACATAGGATAAGGGACAATCCAGAGGTACTTCCAGTTCATGTGTGATACACACTAGCAAAGAATTATTCTGAATAGAGTGAAAACCGGTTACTCCATCAACTTCCCCTTTTTAATTTTATAAAAAATGCAGAAATATGAGGTAAAACAAAGTAATTTGTGTCCCAGGGGTCTATGAAAAAGGCACAAACCCCTATCTAAAAGATAAGAAAGGGTAGCAATTTTTTGCATAGTGCAGCAAAAGTTTAGGAAAATAGAAATAAAAAAAAATCTCTGGCTTAAAAACAGGGTCAAGATCAACTACAGGCTCCAGGCGTACTAATTTATCTAACCCCAAAGTCTTTCTTCATGAGCCCAGGAAGTTTCCACATCACTGTTGTTGTAGTCAGACTTCAGTAATTAGAGATCTTAGTCTTTGCAGATATCCTATGTCAAAATCAGGGTGTCAAAGTATGTCTTCTGGTTTCATACCACTATTGGATGGAAAAATAGAAAAACCTATCCTGAAAGCAAGTCATTGCCATTTTCCAGGTCAAGCCATATTTGACCAGCTGGCTTTATGGAGAAGAGACGTATAAAGGGATGAAAAAGTTTCCTAAGAATTAAAAAAAAAGATGATGAACAAGACAGCCAAGAGAGCAAATGAGCACCATAAATCATTTTCATTGTGTGTTATTATCAGAGTTAAAAATGGAAAAAAATATCTCTATTTGTGTGGCAAAATAGCTATAAAGAGAACTATATACTCCTAAGTATTCATTGCCATTGACCCATTATTTGTAAAATCTTTGATTTTTACAAAATCATTATAAAACTGAACAATGAAGACCTCATTATAGCAAATATGGACGGTAAGAAGAGGAAGGGGCTGGAATAAAGATGATTTTGTAGTGATGACAGAGATGTTCAGGATGATTTAATGTAGACTGATTTTTAGTTTATTCTTTAGCCATTATTTATAATATTCTTTGTCAGTTCATGTACCCTGAACCTTAGTTGAAAGAACACATTTCAGTCAGAGCAACAAAATAGTGTACAAAATTCTATTGGGAAACATTTGCTGCTACTAGGATGAGCTTGTACACATTGGAAGAAGAAGAAATTCTTAGGAGAGTAGAATAGATTCTTTTCTATTTATTTTTAGATATTCACCCCAAATAGAATAAAAGTGAACTGAGAAGTCAAAAACAAAAACTGATGTTTGTGATAGATTATTCACTCAAACATTAAAAAGCTGCAACCCTGAATTGAATTGCAACTTAGTCATTATTATTGATTTAAAAAGTAATCAAAATGGTTCTGGAGCAATAGTAGAATGGGTAGATACTTGCCTTGTATGTGACCAGTCTGGGTTCAATTCCTGTACTCCATAAGGTATGCTCACTTCTGGGTTCACTTTTTGTTTTTTTGGGTCACACCTGGCAGTGCTCAGGGGTTACTCCTGGCTCTATGCTCAGAAATTGCTCCTGGAAGACTCAGGGGACCATATGGGATGCCAGGATTTGAACCACCATACTTCTGCATAAAAAGCAAATGCCCTACCTCCATGTTATCTCTCCAGCCCCCTGGGATCACTTCTGGGAGTGATCCATGAGTGCAGATCCAGGAGTAAGCCCTGAGCACTGCCAATTGTGGCTCAAAAAGGAAAAAAAATGAATGAAAGTTTAGCTGGTTTGGGAAGAGTTTTGATTAGTCTGTAAAAATAGGAATAAATTCTCAGGGATGATTTAAATGCACAGAAATTCAGCTGACTTTGGTAGGGTTTGCTAATCTTTTTATTATTATCCCTTCTTATCTGTACTCTTTCAAGACAATATTAAGCTGGGGAAGTGATCTTGGGCTGAGAATTCCTAATTTAATAACTTATTTGTCACACAATTTTTCATTTCTATCTCATCTCGAGAACATCATTACCTGCCTTAAATAATTATCTTTTTATATTTAAAAATATGAAAAGGGTAGCACAGCATATGCATAATTTCAAATTATACTAAAAGACATAATAGTGAATTGTTAAAGTGAATTTGATTTCCCTTATGTACTTTAGAATAGCCAATTCTATTCAAATAGCCAATTTAAATAGCCGATTCAAATCAAGGTAGCCAATGTTGATTTCATAGTGTCTTCTTCCAAAATTAGTTTCTCAACTAAACATATTGTGTAAGCTCCTTTCAAAGAGTTAGCAGACATTAAAAAAACTAAACGATATTCCATCTATGGATACTAGTCAATTAATATGGCCTTATATTGTTGGGGGAATTTGTGTTATGTATAATATTACCACTGAAAGTGTTTTATGTTTTCATTTAGCTAGTTATATATACACTTAATTTTACAGTTATATTTTTACAAGATAACTTCTAGCAAGGTTATCAATGGTTTAGAAGATGCTCATAATTGTCAGTGTACTAGATATTGTCAACCTAAGGGCACAACAATTTACATAGCTTTTGTACTTGCAGTTGTGCTATACTATGCCCACCACCAGAGTGTGCCAGTATCCCTTTACCATTATGTCAATGTGTCAACCAGCACCCTCAGGTCACAGTTTTATTGACCATATCTCAGGGTTGTTTCCACTGGGGATTCTTTTATCAATTGCTATGTTTCATCATACTCTGCAAATGAGTGAGGTTACCTGATACATTTTTTTTTTCTGATCCATCTCACTTACCAGTATACCCTCCAATTCCATCCAGGTTGCAGTGATATGCAAGATTTTATCTTTTCTCATAGCTGAGTAGTATTTCATTGTGTATATACACACACTTTTATTTTTTTTAATCCTCTCATCCATTGGGCACTTGAAATGTTTCCAGCTCTTGTCTATTTTAAATAATGCTCTGTACATTGTATGTGTACATATGTCTTAGATCAAATTAATTTTTTTGGTTCTCTTGGGTTGATGCCTGGGAGTGGGATTACAGGTTCACATGATATCTCCATTTGTAATTTTTGGAAAAGTCTTCAGTTTCTCTAATAAAATGAATCTTGAAACAGTCCCAGTAGCTGTGGATAAGCATGGATGAATAAGTGTTCCTTTTTGGTTACAACCCTGCCAGAAAATACTGTTTGAGAAGAATTTTTGGGGTGGGGGAGTGGGCCACACTCTGAGGTGTCTAGAGGTTATTTTAGGAACCATTTAGGATGCCAGGGATGGAACCCAGGCTGGCAGCATTCAAGGCAAACATCCTATCTGCTGTACTATTGCTCTAACCTCTGTTTTGGAGTTTTTTTTATATAGACCATTTCTGCTTGTGTGAAGTAATATCTCATTAGTATTTTTATTTGCATTTTCTTGATAGTGATGATGAGCATTTTTATATACCTGTTGGCAGTCTTTATGCCATCTTGTGAAGTGTTTATCTCCCCTCCTAGTTTTTTAAGGATTCAGTTTATTTCTTTTTTAATAAAATTTTAAGTTATTAAACAACTTTAAATTATATATTTAAAATAAAACTTTAAATTTATATAAATTATAATTATATAACTAAATTATATATTATATAACATTTAAAATTAAATTTTAGATTATAAAAATAAAAAATTTAAATAATAAAATTAAAAATAAAATGCTAGATTATAAAAATTAAAATTTTAAATAGCAATTTAAAAATAAAATTTTAAATTAAGAATTTTATAATGATATACAAAGTTATATTTTAGTTTAGACATATAATGTGCTAGGACCAATCCACCACCAATGTCAACTCCCACTCCCACCAGTTTTCCCAGGTTTTCAGTGTTGTTTAGTCTGTGGCTTGGCTATATATACATACCACTTACCCACATTACAAGTATACCCCTGCTGTCCTGTTACTTCCTTTCTTCTTCTTCCTTCCCACTTGATTTCTTTCTTCCCTTGGCCTTCCTTTATCTTCCCATAATTTGAAGTCAAGGATGACCTAGGCATACCCACTTTGCTACTTTATATTCCATTTTGCTTTAAGAGAGTGTAATATATACCTTGTATAGTTTCTCAGTGTCTTATGTGTTTGATGAAGCAATATTTTTTATATTTTCACCTAGTTGAGATGGCTTTATTTTAGTCCTTTTTTCTTTCATAGTACAGAAGCTATTTGCTTTGATGTAGTTCATTTAGGCTTTGCTTTCTTTGCCAATGGGGCCATCATTATGGCAGTGAAGCTGGGCTTCCTGAGGTCAAAATCTTGGTGATATATGTTTTCACTCAATGTATTTTACCAAAAACAAGTTTAACCCAATTGAATCAATATTTGAAATTGTGTGAGAAGGGAATCTCATTTTATTTTACTGCATTTGGATATCCAATTTTCTTAACTCTATTTGTTAAAGAGGCTCACCTTGTTTCAAATCATACAACAATCTTTTTATTATATATTAACAACTCAGGCATCTTAGCACTCAATTCTATTCCATTGATCTGAGAGTTAGTATTTGTTCCAGTGCCATGCAGTTTTAAATGCCATAGCTTTGTAGTGAAGATTAAAGTTTGGTAATCCATTTATTTCGCTTTAGGATTGCTTTGATTTTTTCTGGGAGTTATAGTTTCATATAATTCTTAGAAGTATTTCTTCTAGGTCTTTGAACAATGCCAAGAAAATTTTGATGTGTAGTGTATTGCATCTTTAAATTACTTTGAGTAAATAATGCTGATTCTTCCAATTCATGGACAAGAATATGTGTTAATTTGCTGGTGTCTTTTTTTAAAAAATCTATCATAGTTACTAAATCAGTCTTTCACCTCCTTTAGTTAATTGATTCTGAGATATCTTTATTTTATGACATTCTGATAAATGAAATATTAAATTTTTCTTTCTCTTATAAATTGTTATTAACATGCAATAATACAACTGATTTATGTACATTGACTTGTAGTCTTATACTTTATTGTGTAGGTTTATTGATTATATGATTTTTAATGGAGCTTGGGAATTTTTATGTAAATATCATCACATCTACAAATTCCCTCAAATTATTTGAATATAACAGTTAAAAACTTAAGTCAGTTAACATGAGCTGCATTTATTTGGCATTCATATTTAGCTGCCCATTCATCAGCAGTTTATTCATCATTTGACTTCTTTATCTGTTTGAATTTCTTTTCTTTTCTTTTTTTGAATGATTCTTGTGGCAAGAACTTATAATATAATAATAATGGACTTTCTTTTTTTATACCTAAAAGTTTTTATTTATTAAGGATTATATTAACTGTGGGCTTATTGTACATGGCCTTTACAATATTGATGTAATTCTTTTGATCCCCTTTTGCTAATGGCTTCCACCATGACTAGTTTCATTTTTTACCTTGAGTTAATGAGTTAATAAACTGATTATGATTATTTAAATTCTTTTAATATGACAGTTAAAAACTTAAATCAGTTATCATGAGCTGAGTTTTATTTTACAGTTATATTCAGCCACCCATTCCTAAGCAGTTTATCTTCTATTTGAACTATATCCCATGTCTTTTGCAAAGCCAGCATGTTGAATAATTCTGGAGATACCACAAACATCAGTATCTATGTACTCAAATTATGATATCCAGTATATTACATGCAGAGATATGCAAGATATCTTTCAATAATTCAGGAGATATAGCCCAAAAAGAATCACTGCAGGATCAGAGAGCTAGTCTAGTAGATAAGGTGCATGCCTTACCTGTGGTTGATTCAATTAGATTCTCATAATCCTGTATAGTACCTTGAATTTTTCAGGAATGATTCTTGTGTGCAGAGCCAAAAATAGCTTCTGAGCACTACTGAGTGTGGCCCCCAAATAAAAACAAGAAAAAAAATCAGCTGTATTTTGTTTGATTTTTTTGGGGGGGGTAACACACAAAATTTGTGCTTAAATTCATTCTTGGTGAACTCAGGGACCATATGTGCACTGGGGATCAAACCCAGATTAGCCATGGTGGAAGGCAAGTACCTTACCCATTTTACTATTGCTCCTCTGGCACCAAGAATCAGCTGTTTAATAAGATGGGCCTTAGCACATGTTCCTGAAACATTTGGTCAAAAAGAAGGAAAAATATCATTTTGTTAAAAATCCTGGTGCACATATAAAAGTGATAAGTACTGTGCTTTCCTGGAAGCAATCCCAGATGACCTAAAAAAACTTTGTAGTGGAAACCAGGAATTTGGAATCCTACTAGTTTGAACTCAAAACTCTAAAGTTCTGGCAGGCAATCACTCCTTAGAGCCCTTGGTTCTGGACAACAACACTTCTGATCCTGAAAAGTACAAAATGCTTTTGCATCAACAAAGAGCATACCTTGTTTTTTAGAAAGCATCCCTAGGAATGCTTTCATCTTTATTTTAGCACTATTCCAAATGAAATAGTCTTTATTTCCTTGTGAATGCTTTAGTTATTAACACTGTAAGTTTGAATTTCAGCTGTTCAAGTTCTCTAACAACAATACTTTTATTAATTCATGTTATATTTGTAATGCAGTGTTTTCAAATTGAATTGTTAATCTTTCTAAAATGCACAATTTAACAATAAAATTAGGGACTGAAGAGATAGTTCAGCTTAGGCCATTTGCCTTGAACACTGCCGACCCAGAACTAAACCTGCTTCAATCCTGGCATCCCATATGGTCCCCTGAGCCTGCCAGGAGTAACTCCAGAGCACCACTGGGTGTAGCCCCAAAACACCAAAAAAAAAAAAAAAAAAGCCCCAATAAAAGTACTTTAAGTGAGGAGGTTTTTATTTTAAAAATATTTTATATTTTAATATGATGACCATTTATTGTTACCTAATATGAAGTTTTTAAGTTAATTTTATCTTTAAATAGCTACTTGAAATTTATAATTATATTAGCATTGTTTACTTAGAGATAGATTTTAATTTAATTAAAAGGTAAAGGGTATTTAATTTGTGATAACAAGGTATTTAAAAAAGGGTAACGTGTTTTAATAAAATACCTTGAATAGACAAGATTCCCTAATTCTGTGGATGTTTACTTTAGGTGTGAAAATCTTGAGTGTAGATTAAGAGTAACCTAACTATGAATCTGACTGAAAGAAATTGAGGAAAAATAGGATTGGGTTGAGAGAAAAGAGGTTATTGGGCAGAATCACAGATTTCGCATCTAGGAGCTCTAGGCTTAATCTCGAGCACTATGGAGTCCACAAGCACTGCCAGGAGTAATCTTTGAGCATTAATAGATGCAATAAAGCCCCCTTCCAAAATCAAAATACTATTAAAATATGTTTCTATATGGGTCTGGAGTGATAGTACAGTACAGCTTGCCTTGCTCATGGCTGACCAAAGTTCAATACCCAGCATCCCACCTCTAGAAGTGATCCCTCAGTGAAGAGCCAGGAATAAGCCCTGAGACAGCCACATGTGACCCAAGTATTACCCCCATAAAACAACAATAACAACAACAACCTGTTATAAAGTGGAAAGATGAGATACAGATTGAAAAAATATTTTCAAATATCAACCTGATATAGACTTACAGAAAATATTTAATAGTCTCTAAATTTAATGGTAAGAATAAAAATGGTATATTTGAATTTAATCCCTTGCACCTCATTGTTTCCAGAGATGACACAGGAATACTGAGTTAGGAATTCGATGTACTCTCCAAATAAAACCAAGCAGACAAAAATAACAAAACCCAAATAATTCAATTAAAGGATGAGAAAAGCATTAAAGGATACTTTGGTAAGGAAAATATAACATATTAAATGGTTTTCAACATCATTAAAATGTAAAATTAGAATGCAATGAGATTCTATTATATGACTATCAAAACAGATAAAATCTTTAATTGATAATACAAATCTGTATACTTGTGATTATAATTTGAATTTTTATAACATCACCCATTGACATATATTAGATTGCATAAAGTCACATACATGGATGAATTCCAAATCCATCTACAATGAATCCATAATCAAGTTCTATATACCCAGATTATACTTCTTTTAGGGGACATAATTAGCCAGACATCCCCTTAACTAATATTGGAAATGCATGGAGGTATACAGCTAAATCTATTGAGGAGAAATGAAAAGAATAAAGGAGGGAAAGAAAATAAAAGGGAGTGGTTTGCATGTTTATAACTGGCATAACATACCCATAGTTAAATTTTTGAGCATTAAAACTTGAAGAATTTCATGCCAGCCTTAAAGTCTGTTCCACATGGCATTCAGTAAAAATCCATGTTGGCTTTGGTAATCTCTAGCTTATGTTAAACAAACAGTATTTTCAATGAGTTTTTCTCTGATAGCAAAGTCACCATGTGTTAGGGTCAATAAGGCCTAAAAATTTTTGTAGTTATCATAACAATGTCAGTGAGTGAGGGATGTAGAAAGCCTGTCTCAAATACAGGAGGGGGTGGAGAGGGAAGAGATGGGGGCATTGGTGATGGGAAGGTTGCATGGTGAAGGGAGGTGTTCTTGTTATGACTAAAACCCAACTACTATTATGTTTGTAATTACAGTGTTTAAATAAAAATTATTAAAAATTTTTGTAGCCTGATTGATTCAAAGGGACACTTGAAAGCTTACCAAGTTACAAAAATATCTTACTTTTTGCTATTTCACCAATTAGAGATATTTGTTTACCTCATATATTAGAGAAATAAGGATAAATAGCGTTTATGTCGAAGAAATGAGAGTCTTAATTTCCATGAATATGGAAATTTGTCCCAGAGTATGCTGCTTCTCAAGATACAATAAAAACACTAAAATGTTAGTTGATAATATTTTGTATGAATGTTAAATACAAAACATTATTTTCTTCCTGTTGGATTTATTAATGCCTTATAGGCAAATGGCATTGTGAAGCATCAGCCGCTATTCCTGGACTAAAGAGATTACAATCTCAATAGGCTGCATTTACATGGGTGAGCAGTATACAGTACAATGTACAGCGACATACAATAATTTAATGAAATTACCAATCAATGGCTTCTCTCTGTAGGGGTATCATGTGAATAATATGGGAGTACATTTTAATAGTCTTTATATATGCAGAAGTCTTTGTCAACACTATCAAATAATCTTATTGTTGAGTTGGCCAGGTTATTAGATGTTTTTAAAAGGGAAAAGCAGATAGTTGACAAGGGATGAAATAAACAAGGCCAGAAAACTTTGCCTTCCCTACGATGCTTAGAAAGTGTAATTATTTTGAAATTTTATTTTCCATGTGAAAAATTGTCAATAGTTTTGATTACTAGCAAGTGATTAAGGTAGTACAAGAGAAAAAATTTTTTGAAAGTGTGTGTTTAATAGTTAATTAAAAGCAAATGCCAAAAGCAGTTGAACCTTTTGTGGATCGAGACTGAGGCACATTTCTGTGGAAAGAACAGGTCAAATAGAGGCTGGCAATGACTTGGAAGAGATAAGGATTTACTGCATAATCAGTAGTGCAGATAGTTAAAATGGATATATTTTGTACTTTAAAATTTACTCAATATATCTCATATAAATTATTCTTACAACACATACACACACAATGTGATGGGGGTGATTTAGTTCCTTGGTTATAGTGATGATATCACAGATATATGCATATTCAAATTCACCAGTATGTATTCATTAAATGTGCAATATTTTTACAGATTTAATATCAACAAAATTATGAATTAACAATCTGTATATTATATTTAGAATATGATAGCACTCTTTAAAAATAATAGTGTTATTTCAGTGGGAATATCTACCTGTTTTTATAAAGAAAATCAGAATGGATGCAGACCTCAGACAAAGGACTCCTGCAATTGAGCAAATCAGAGAAAAAGAGAAGATGCTTGTGAGATGAAGGATCACATAGAAAAGAAGATACTAAGAATTAAAGATTTTCAAAACTGGAAAAAATCAGAAAGGAGGACAGAGAGTTAACTATTCCTTGTAGTGCAAATTTACCCATGCAAACATAATAGATTCTCCTTTTGCAAAGTAAAAAGTTAAAGGATGGAAAACAATTACTCTAGACAAAGTCTTGCCTAAATCAAATGTTTTCAAATTATCTTCTATTTTTATTTTCTTAAGGATCAGGACCTTTGTTCAAAGATGAGCTCACTTGACTATGCAAATAATACAGCATCTCAGTGAGCCAGCTCTGGTATACTGAGAGAATAAGACCTGGTAAAATTTCTTAGTCTAGAAGTGAGTTGTTTAGGGGCTGGAGCGACAGCACAGCAATAGGGTTTTTGCCTTGCATGCTACCGATCCGGGATGGACCTGGACTTGATTCTTGGCATCCCATATGGTTCCCCCTAGCCTGCCAGGAGTAACTCCTGAGAGCTGCTGGGTGTGTCCCCCAAACAAACAAACAAAAAAGAAAAAAAAAAGAAGTGAATGGTTTATGGATTCTCAGGGTCTAAATCCATAAATAAATACTTAAAACCGCTAGAATATTTCAAAAGTGTATAAATAAATTCACTTATAAAAGGGAATCTATAAGTTCCTCAAAGGGAATTTTCAAAATGTGACTTATCATTGGTTTACAACATTGTCTAATTTCAGGAATTTAGTTTTATACCCCTATTTAAGTAAAAGTGCCTTGTCACCTCTCCTACAAACATATTTGCAGGGTCATTTCTCCATCAAAACCATCTTTCATTCCTCCCTGTGCCTCCCTTTTCTTCTGGCAACCTCCACATTTTCCAATAAGTTAGTTTTGTTGTTTTTTTGCCAGTTCATTTGCTATGGTAACTTATATTTTACATATAAGTAAAGTCATTTGATATTTGTTTTTTCTTCCTTTGCACCATTACCTCAAGTTCTATTTAATTTTCCCAAAGTGAGGGTCATTCTCTATGTTGTCACATATGAATTTGCATTTCTGCCTTGACAAAACCAGATCCTAAATGACAATTTATTCTTTTCTTTATGACTTGATTTCTTTTGCCAAAATTTAGGAAGGAATCAGAAATCCAGAGAACCATTGGCTACCTCTTTTCATTCATCTTCAGTGTACTTTCTAGAGATGTTTAGATTGTTTAAATGCTCTTATTTGTTTATTTATTTATTTATTTATTTTTGGGTTTTGGGTTTTTGGACCAGACCCGGTGATGCTCAGGGGTCACTCCTGGCAGGCTCGGGGGACCATATGGGATGCCGGGAATCTAACCCTGGTTAGTCCAGGTCAGCTGCATGCAAGGCAAACTCTCTACCACTGTACTATCACTTCGGCCCCAAGATGCTCCTTTTTTGTTTCTTCACGAGGCATTGAAGCCATTCTACTTTGTTCTTTACTCTTTTGGAATGAAGGACCTGGTTGTGTACCACCTGAAGTTTTCTTTCTTTTCATACAATCCACAAATTTTAAGGTATTTGGAAGGGTGGTCTGGATTCTTTTTCTGTGCATTGTTGAGGACTCTGAAGGTCATTCAAGAGGTGGTTGTTTCAGTGTGAAGAACAAGGTTTTTAATACCAGCAAATTATTGTTATTTTGGGAGTGGTAATTCATTGTTATGGGGCAGAAAGACTCTTTTGTAAATATAAAATGTTTAGCAAAATATCTGGTTTTATTAAACAGATGTCATATTGCTTTCTATAATTATAACAGCAAACATGTTTCCGAATAACACCAAATGGTGGATAATGAGAAGGAATCCTTGATCAAAATATCTGTAATTATTTCATTGACAATTATAATTAGAATCTGAGAATTTATCCAGCAAAATTATTAATTTAATAATACTTATACAGATAGTGTTTTCTCCACAAAGAAGTTAACCTATCTAAGCATTATATAAATAAGAAATTTGTGTAGATGTGTAGAGGTGAGTGCTTTCTGGAAAGTAACTTACATTCTAAGAGGTAATGTGGAACCATTACTAGAGCTGATAAACCAATAATGGGAGAGCTAATAAAAGTGGGAGGTAATTAAAATTATGTGATTGTTTTTACAAAACCTCAGTGCCTTGCAACATCAGTTGCAAAGGATGGATCAGTCATTTTCTTTTACTACTTCTTACATAGTGCGTAACCAATCAGATAGAAATAGTTAAGGGTGGGGACATGTACTATATCTGAACATAGGTGACCATAAAGGAGATTAGCTCAGTAGATGATAGAAATGACAAGAGAAAAAGGACAATGCAGACATTATAGATTAGATGCTGACCATCACAGATATCAGAGACTTGCAAAGTCCTGGGGGGAATGATAGAGACCAGCAAGTGTTTCATTGGCAGAACTAATAGTAGTGATTATGGCTGTTTTTTTTTGGCAATTGTAGTCTATAGAGGTATAACTTTATGAGTAGTAAAATTGAGAGTTATTAAATAATAGTTAGAAAACTGAAAAAGTTGTGCTAATCTTACAAATTGCCCCCAAGAATTAGGAAGGTAGATAGGATCCACTGTAAGATGCCCACCCCACATCAGAAGGGCTTTAGATTAAGTGTGCAAATATTTGTGATGAAACTTTGTAAATGAAAGAATAAACTATGCAAAAGTATTACATCACTGGAATCAGGCCCGGAACACATTCTCCTCAGTTTTGGCAGTATGAACAGAGTGAGTGCCAAGTATAAGACTTCAAGAAAATGGAGAATAGTGAAGAAATTAAGGCAGTGATCTTCCTATAAGTTCCTTAAAGCAACCAGAGGCAGCTACTTTTTAATGAACTAATAGCTTAGAACCTGCTTTCTCACCCTTGGAAGAACTGGAGTATAATTCTTCTCTCTGGCTCTGGTACTCATTCTAGCACACAAGCCAGCTAGTGTGGTCAGGAAATGGGGTTTCCAAATAGGATTAAAACTAAGAATATATTCTAGAGACTTAATTGTCACATAGCTGACATGAGAATCATTGAATCAAGGGGGAAGTTATTTTCTGAAATGTATCTGGGTAGAATGTAATTCTGTGGTAGAGAGTGGTAGCACCAAGATATTATGCGGTTCTGGACAGTAAGAGCAACATTGGGTTTAGAGAGAACTTTGAGCAAAATAAGATAGTTCATTCTGTTTAGGGCTAGGGCTGAGACAACTCTGGCAGCATAGTTCTAATATCTGAATGATGAGAATGAGGGCTTGAGGATGAGTCAGGAAAGGTGGAGGAGCAAGAAATGAATGGACAATTTTAGTAGATGAGAAGCCCAGAGCATCTTTTTTTTTCAGTTTATTGATTGATTGATTGGTTTTTGGGCCACATCCGGTGATGCTCAGGGGTTAATCCTGGCTCTGTGCTCAGAAATTTCTCTTAACAAGCTAAGGGACCATATGGGATGCTCGGAATCTAACTGGGTCTGTCCTTGGTTGGCCGCATGCAATGTAAATGCATTACTTCTGTGCTATCTCTCTGGCCCCCCAGAATATCTTTTTATTTGTCACTTGGTAATTGAGTTGATGTAATATCTCTTGTTTCAGTCTCTGTGGGGGACATAAGGAGACTGACAGAAGAACAGTATGAGGAGATTTTGTGTTGTTCTGATGACAAAATTTAACAAGAAGGACCATCATTCATTTATCTATTTAATCAGTTATTAAAGAATATTTGAATACTACTCTACATGAAACCCTTAGCCAGGAATATAGAATGTACAAGGAAGAAAAGACCTAGATTAAGTATAATTATAATTATTGAAATCAGAACATCTGTTTCTTCTTTCATTCCCAGCTAAATTTATAAAATTTATATTTATATTGGAAATAGAAAAATGTTAAGGATGTCATGAGCAAGGAGAAGATATGGAAAGAAGCATGTAAATTGACTCAATAAAATGAGTGATCATTTAAAAAACTTCTTGCCCAAGAAAATTCCAGAAAGGTTGAGGGTGAAGGTCCTGTGTTAAATTGACTGAAATCTGGTTTATATTCTTGTTTTGCTTTTTAATGTAAAGAGAATTTTATCATTGGTTCTTCTTTCTAATGATATTGGTTATTGCTTGGGACCAACTCTGTAGAACTCTGTAAGTGCTAGGAAGCAGCACCTTCAACTTATTAGAAGGTGTTGATGACTTGCTCTACTTTCCCTTAAAGGTTACTTACTATTTTCCCAGTGGGTGCTTTTACCTTTGTTTTCCATTTGGAGTAGTCCCTAAATTGTTGACTCAGATAGTCTGGGATTATTACAGAGAGGCCAGCCTGGGTATGTCTGAAGATTCCATCTGGACCGACTCCATGCTTTCCACCCAGTCAAATAATTAGATTAAGCCATTTCTCTTGGCCCTCATTCTTAATAGCATTTGTCTGGACTTCTCCTGCAATCTTGCCACAAAATAGCAAAAATATTGACAAAAATAATAGAAAAGATGGCAATTACCCTGCTTCTAACCCCTCCCAGCCTTAGGTTGTCACCACAGCAGATAAACCTGGTTTATGGGAGATCAATCCACTGCCACAATTCCTGAAGTAAAGTTTATTTGCCCAGAAAAATAAAGGCAACTTTTTGTTTGTTGCCCTACTGGGAAGAAATATGATTCCTGTCTTCTTGTTTCATGTTAGCCTTCTTTTTCTGCCCATTTTCATCCCGTGGTGTCTGATGATTTTACAGAAAGAACGATTTCTGCTTTTGACCTTACCTCTTGCTGTTGTAACATTCCAATTTTCAAATGGTCAGTAACTGGTGGCCATTATTTTAGCGAGGGGACAAGTTCCAAAGCTTAAACATATGAAACTCAGACTCATTTTTAAAGAAAACTTGCTTGGTTTCCTGTGTGCTGGTGGATCCTCAGAGAAGCTATTTTTTCATGCTGCAGCAGTGCCTGCATTGATTAGTGGGAAAGTTCAAGGCGGCAACTCATCAAATACAGCTTCAATACCAGATTTCAGACAAGGTCTGCAATAAATAAGAGCAGTAACAAAGAATCATATTTCCTTCTTGCACAGAAAAACCATATGATATAGTTCTGTATTTCAGGGTTCTAGCATGTTGTTTTCTCCCTGCTCTGCAAGCAGGATGGCTTTCCTGGATAAGTTTCATGATTGTTTATTTTAGTCATCCTTTTCTTTGGAATAGAGTTAGAATAAATTTTGAATTTTTCAGGTTGACTGGCCTATGTAATAACCATCATCTGAGTCGTTTAAAAATTTTGTATCATTAAATGTAAGATTTCCCCAAATTTCCTATAATTTACTCTTCTTCCCTTTTCTTCTACCCTATCTATCCCTGATAATAATGTTGAGATCTCCCTATGAACATAAAGAAGAAACAATATTTTGCTCTAAGTAAATAGGGGAATTTTTTTTTCTTCAAATAGCACTGTGATAAAAAAAAATGCACCCTATGAGTTCCTCTCGGATTATTGCTATTGATTTCTTTCCTTGAAACGTGGAAATGTTACCAGATGGAGTGTTACGAGTAGGTGTATGGTTGCAATTGTAGTTTATTGCTTGCTGACTAAAAAATCAGTGAAAACACTCACCATTTGTGTGTTTGTCATGCATGTAAAGGTGAATTTTAATCCCCAACTTGTTTTGAGTATTTTTGAAAGGGTTTGTGCCATGAAATAAAAAAAAAATGTTATGGTAAATTTATATTTGAAGGAAATAAGCTTTATGTTACTCTTAAAGCTTTCAAGCAGTTGTTCTTTCTGGGTTATTTAAACACGATTGTTGTTTTAAGTCAATGTGATCAATGAAATTTACTTATCACGTAGTCCCATTGTGCAGACTTCCATCTCCACGCTCTCTGCAGGATGCCTTTAAATTTTTTTACTTTTAGCTCCCTCTGGGTCTCCTATGCAGGAAAGTGTGAATCAAATTGCTGCCGTTTTCTGGAAGTAGGTGTCTGTGTGCAGCATGTGGCCACTGAGGCTGACCCTCAGGGATCGGCCCATTAGGAAAAATCAGGCTGACCTTCTGTTACTTCCTCCCTTCTCCCTTTTAATGATTCTTTCTATATCTTTGAGAACATCTTCCCAGCCCTTTGACCCCTGTTCGAAAAGGAAGACTTTCACAGTTAAAAGTATTCTCAGTTTTTAAGTTGCAAAAGAAAGCTCAAGAGGCCTTTTTGGAAATGCCAAAAGAAGGGAGCCTCTGTTTTTAGTGCACTTAGAAGAATCACTCCAACCCAACACTATCTCATGTCTCATTAATTTTTATAGAAGCAACCAGCTCATATAGGAGAAGGCACTTCCACCCCCACCCTCACTTGTCAGTGTCTCCAGAATCAACACATTTGGAGAGCAGCTGATGCTTAATGATAGCCTTTGGAGATGTGAGAACAATTGTGCAATTCAAAAGAACAAGGGAAATGTGTTTTTGAGGTGGGTAAACAAACTCTAGCCTGTGGACTTCAGATACATATTTAGATTTCATCAAAAAATTAATGCTGCTGTGTAGGTTGTACCCCATACTATCATAGTGTAGTATGGCATGCAGGATTTTTTATAGGAGACCAACTTTGGGCCTCTAGTGCCTTGGTAAACTTCTTGAGGTGACTTTCCTTTATATAATTAAGTGACAGATAACTCTGACAATGTGGTACTCTTGAGTGAAAGGATTGTTTCATAACATGTTTGTTCAAACAGATTTAAACTTATTTTTATTTTGAGGTAACACTGGTTTTCAAAACTATTGTTTAATTGAGAGAGTACAGTTTCACGACTCTTCATGAATGTTAGCATACTGTGCCTACCACTAAAGTAGCAATATTCCTCTTCCACTGTACACCTGGCATTTTTTTTGTAAATACTCATAAAATATACAGAGTTAAAAAGTTGTTGATAGTTGAGTTTTGGTCATATAATGTCCTTGTACCCCTTCCTTCACCAGTGTTTATTTCCCTCTACAAATTTCCCCAGTTACCCTCCCATCATCCTTCCCTCACTTCCACTCCCAGCCTTCCCTATGGCAGTCACTTTTCATTCTTTTTTCCTTTTAAGAACTATGTTATGGAATATAGCTTTTAATTCACAGTTTTTATCTAGAATGATAATGTCCAATTATTGTTTCATCTATCTTCACTGCATTTCTCACTAGTCATTTCTATGGTCTTTGGGGATTTTTATCATGCTATAGGTTTTTTATATATGCAGATGAATATGATCATTCTATGTCTGTTCCTTTCTTTCTGACTCATTTCACTCAGCATGATACTCTCCATGTATAAGAAAATTTCATGACTTAATTTCTTCATGAAGAAGACTTCATTCCTAACATCTGCATAGTATTCCATTGTATATATGTACCACAGTTTCTTTATTCTCTCATCTGTTCTTATACACTGGGGTTGTTTCCAGATTTTGGCTATTTTGAACAGTGCTGCAAAAGAATGGGAATGTAGATGCATTTTCTGTATTGTATTTTGGGGTTTCTATAATATATTAACAGGAGCAATATTTCTAGGTTCAATTGAAGCTCAATTTCTAGTGTTTTTAATTTATTTTTATTTATTTGTTTTTGTGCTACACCAGGTGACGCTAAGGGGTTACTCCTGGCTATGTGCTCAGAAATAGCTCCTGCCTTGGAGGACCTTATGGGACGAAGGAGGATTGAACCAAGGTCTGTACTAGGTCAGCCGCTTGCCAGGCAAACACCCTACTACTGTGCCACTGCTCCGGTCCTGTGTTTTTAATTTTTGAAAAAAGTCCATACTTTTTTTCAAAGTCTACATTTTCACCAGCAGTGAATGAGAGTCCCTTTCTCCTTGCATCCATACCAGCCCTGGTTGTTATTGTTGTTCTTGATGTTTACCAGTTTCTGTAGTGTGTAATGGCATCTAATTATTATTTTGATTTGTATCTCCTTATAATTAGTGATGTGGAGCAGTTTTTCATGTCCTTTGTCCATCTGTATTTCTTTTTTGAGGAAGTTTCTGTTCATCTCTTCTCCCTGTTTTTTTGATAGGGTTAAATTTTTTTCTTGATAAACTCTACCACTACCTTATATATTTTAGATATTATCCACTTTACCTAAAGGTATTGGGTGAATACTTTCTCCTATTCTGTGGGTGGTCTTTGTGTTCTGGTCGCCGTTTTCTTTGAAATACAAGAGCCTATTTTTTGTTTGATTTTGGGCCACATCCAATGGTACTCAGGTATTATTTTTGTCTTTGCACTCAGGAATCACTCATAACAGGCTTGTGGGACCATAATGGATGCTGATAAGTGAACCCAGGTCAGCCGTGTGCAAGGCAAACTCCCTACCCATTTGTGCTATCACTTCTGCTCCAATGTGCAGAAGCTGGATTCCACTTGCTTATCTTTGCTTCCACTTGATTGGTAGTGATGAGTCATCCTTGATAGGGCCTTTAGCTTTAATGTCATGCAGAGTTCTTCCAATGTTTTCTTCTAAGTACCTCATGGTTTCAGGTCTGATAGTTAAGTCCTTAGACCACTTTTACTAAAACTTTCTACATGGTGTTAGAAAGAATTTTGACTTCATCTTCTTGTAGGCAGTTGGCTAGTTTTCCCAAAACAGTTATTGAAGAGGCTTTCCTTACTCCACTTCATATTTTTTGCTTCTTTATTAAATATTAACTTATATTCATAGAATCTGTATTAGGATATTAAATTATATTCTGAGAGTATGTTTTTATTCAAGTGTCATACTTTATTAATTGCTACCACTTGGTAGTATACTTGGAAGTCAGGAAAAGAGATGACTCATCTTTTTCTCAAGGACTACTTTAGCTATTCATAAAGTTTATTGTTCCATATGAATTTCAGAAGTTTGGTCTATTTATTTGAAAAGTCTCATGGGTATTCTTATAGGAAATGTATTGCATTTGTATAATGCTTAGAAAATACTGCCTTTTTAATGATATTAATCCTCCAAATTCATGAGCAAGGGATGTGTTTCTATTAAGTTTCTCTTTGTTTCTCTTTAATTTCTTGACAAAGTGTTTGTAGTTTACTTTGTATGGGTCTTTCACCTCTTTAATTAATTCCAAAGTTTTTCATTTTCTGAGACACAGTTGTGAATGGAATTTTTTAAAATATCTTATTTAAACACCTTGATTACAAACATGATTGTGTTTGGGTTTCAGTCATGTAAAGAACACCAATGGAATTTTTAAAAAATATCTTCTTCACTGCTTTTATTATTGGTAGATAGTAAAGTCATGGACTTTTGCATTTGCAACTTTACTGTAAAATTTATTGTTTTTAAAAGCCTTTTTCTGTAGAGCCTTTAGATTTTTCTAAATATATATCATATCATCTGCAAATAGTGTATGCTCTTGATATATTTTTCCTTCTTTTTCTAAGTGAATGCTCTTAATACCCCTTTCTTGTCTAATTGCTATGGAAAGTACTTCCAGTACTATACATATTGAATAGAAGTGAGGAGAGTGGGTAACCTTGTCCTGTGCCTGGTCTTAGGTGAAAGGCTTTTAGTTTTTCCCCTTGAGTATATTTTGCCATAGGCTTGTGGTAAATGTCTTTAACTACATTGAGAAAAGTTTCTATAATTTCTATTTTGTCAGCAGCTTTTGATCATGAATAGATACTTGATCTTATATTCCTTCTTTGCATCTGTTGATATGATCATATGATTTTTCTTTTTCTTTTTATCGACATGGTGTATTATGTGGATTGACTTGCATATATGCTAAAATTTTCTTGCATACATGGTATGAATCCTAGTTGGTCAAAGTGTATGATTTTTTGATGCATTTTTGGATTCTATTTGCTAATATGAGATACCACCTCATACTGAAAAATATTTATATTAGAAATTCCAAATACATCTAGTTTTTTAAATGAATTTAAAAGGAAGCTTTAATCATTGTTAATGGGAATTTTAAATGGTTCAGAGTTTATAAAATAGCAGAGAGATTTCTTAAAATTAAAAAAAAACTACTATGTGAGTTAGCTATTACACTCTATGGTATCCAAAGAATAAAAGAATGGCAACTAAAAAAGTTATGTACACATAGATATTTGTTGCACTGCTGTTTACAGTAGCCAAAAGCCAGAATTAACTCAAGTACTTAATATTAGATGATTAAAATATATATGCTATGGAGTATGAATAATTAAAAGTAATAGAATACATACCTAGCATGTATAAGGCTAGTTCATAAAATCCTTAGTCTATAAAATCTCCTAAATATCAATGGATATTTCCTTAGTGGATCTTTGCAACTTAGATTGTCCCTAATGTACTCAAAGCATTGCCATGCCTGAGCACTATGCTGTTAGGTCTGAGCATTGAAGAAGACACTTTCTTTTAAAACATGGATGGAACTGAAAGAGGTTATCATATATGAACTCAGAAGAAAAACAAATACCTATGATGCAATTACTTATAGGCGATACATTATGAAACATATTATTAGAAGAGAAAATATCTAGTGAATCATTAGACTTAGGCCACAAATGGATGGGGTTTGGGGTTGAAAGGATTTAATGAACTGAGGTTGAGGAATTGTTTGGTGGATGTGGTATACTATTTTTGCACCGCTAAGGCATGTAAACATTTACATTTTTGTGTGGTATGTTTACTTCAATAAGAATGAAAAGAAAAAGATGAGTGGATATAAACACACATGCATGTGAAGACAACACATATACACAGACACTGACAGTAAAGAACATAGTTAAATGAAATGATCATGATCATTTGAGCTAGATTAATTGTATTTTATATTTGATGCTTGGTGTTTCTGTTAAGGGATAAAAATTAATATTTGTTCTTATCTGAGCATAGGATGCTATGGTGATAAGTATAATAGTATAATGAATGGCTAGTATTTTATAAACAGTAACTGTTTTCAGAAATGCTTAAGTGGAAAAAACAAGAACCTCCTCTGACTGACTAGAGCAGCTAACACCATTTTATACCCTTACATGGTTTTATTGTGTAATAGATGATTTCTGATTTACAAATCAGATGAAGCTTCCTAAATTGGCCCATATTTCAATGAATAATAGAGTACATTAATGAGGAATCAGACAAATGCGTTGCAGCCATTAACTCAATTAAAATGTGCCCATTGTGAGAATGCCATAACAGTTAACATTCTAAATCGTTGTACTAATGTCAAGATAAAGAGTTTCAGAATCTGAAATGTACTCATCTGTTGATTCTCCGAATACATGATAACTCTTCTGGAGCTAGCTGAAAAATTTCAATTCTTTCTCCTGTAAGGGAATTTTGTGAATTTTGTGCAATGGAACATTTTTGATTTTTTTTTTTTTTTTTTTTGGTTTTTGGGCCATACCCAGCGGTGCTCAGGGGTTACTCCTGGCTGTCTGCACAGAAATAGCTCCTGGCAGGCACGGGGGACCATATGGGACACCAGGATTCGAACCAACCACCTTAGGTCCTGGATCGGATGCTTGCAAGGCAAACAGCGCTGTGCTATCTCTCCGGGCCCTGAACATTTTTGATTTTTGGGGTCACCACAACTAAGTTTTGAGTACTGGTTTTGTGATGAATTAGCTGTACAATCTCTGTAATTCAGTTAGTTCATCTGAAAAAATGCAGAGAACAATTCTTATATATTGGGGATATCTATAGAAGTTAGAGGAGATTATTTATAAAGACACCCTAGCGCATAATTCAGTGGGTAAATAATATTTTTCTACTCCATTCCTTTTTTCCTCATGAAATGCTAAGTCAATAAAAAATGTTTTTCAAGATCTTATAAGTGTATTTGAGACATGTATTTAAGATTGGAATGTGAAACTTTTTTTGATATATTCTATTGTTCTCCACTGTATCCATCGATGGATAAAAATTAGGCTTTCTAAATTAATGCTTCAGCTGATTATTGGTGAAGACACAAGGATATTTCTTCTTTCTTCGAATGCTGCTATTTGGAAATGAGTGCCCCATGAATGATTCTATCATTTAGATCATTTAGTGTTCTGTGATTACTGTGAAACAGGCAGAATATGGCATTCAAATAGCATTAGACAGATAGAAAAGCACATGCTTGAATAAGACAGAAAGGGGTTAGTGAGAGTTCATGAATATATAGCAAGTAGATGTAGTTAATGTATTCGCATGCCCCAATCCAACAGTTCAAACACATTCTGCAAAAAAAAATCTTCTTTCTGAAAGTAAAATATTTAGTCAAAGGGAGAAAATGACCTTTGCATCTTTAATGAGTTTTGATTCATGTAGATTTCACTGTTACCCTTAAACAAATCTACAGGGGTAGACATTTGTAGTTGCCATCAAAATCCATCTGTTGATGGGGTCAAAATGGAATTCTGAAGGAGCCAATGAAAATTACATGCAAACATTATGGCCATTTGTTATCATTATTAAATGTGATAATGTCACTGCTGACTTACCAGGATGATGACCTGAAAGGCCGTGACATTATGACATTACATTTTATCAATAATGAAAAATTGCTGCTGTAGCATGGTGCTTGGTGAACTCAGGCAACCATGGAATGCAAGGCTTTTTGTTTATGCAGACTGAAATGGAAACAAATCAGCAGTGAGCCACTCATTAGGTAGCCAGAACAAAAGGGGGCGTTTTCCCGTGCTACCGTTGATTTGTTTGGCAATCATAAGATCCTCATTGACCTAAGAGATTTAATATTCATTACTGAAAGAGGCTTGTTTTTAAGTATTTGATTTCTGTGTATAATGATATTTAAGGTACTTTAGTTATAAGTTTCAAGGCTTAAGGGAAACGGTGTTACCCAAAGAAACTGTGGTACATGAGCATAGAGTATGCTTTTGGAAAAGGTATATTAATACCTGAGCAGATAGATGGGCTTGCATACTATAGGAATAAAAACAGATGATAAAGAATATTGCTTTGCCTTTAGGAGTATTGTCTTTAGATGGAAACTAGAAAATAGGGTTTATGTTTGCAGAAAAGTTTATGCATATTTTGGATTAACATTTAGAAGAAATAATGGGGCTAATCATTCAAAACTTCACAAAACTGTTCTTCTGAAAACAAAGAGTAATAAATTGTACCTGAAGTTGTGTTAAGAAAACTTGAGCCCATATATACCAGGGCTGAAAGAAGCTTTGGCTTCTAAAGCCATCCTAGTAAATCAGGTAGTATTTGAGGCTTTTGTGAGCCTTAGGAAAGATAATTTTTACAAAATGTGAGAAAGGGGCAATGTGGTAACTCATCTAACTTCTGTTCTCCTTTTGAATTTATTCTATTTAGAGTTGTGAAAGTGGGCTGCATGTACAAAATGCCAAGTTTAGATCTTAATATAAGAACTTGAAGAAAAGGTAGTCTTTAGGTTTGTTACAAATACATTTTCTTTCCCTTTCTTTTTTAAGTGATAAAATTATTTATTTAATTTTAATATTAATACCTTTATTTAAGTACCATGGTTACAAACATATTTGTAGTTGGGTTTTAATCATAAAAAATACACCCCCTAAACTACACTGAGAATAACCATTGGAAGTAAATCTCTATGAGCTCCTTCACAGAAAATTGTACAGTGAAACCCAGATATTCTTGCCATGATCTGAGGAGGGTAATTCATTTTCAAAGCATTTTCCCTAGACCAGCAGCATTAACATTACTTGGCAAATTGTTACAAGAAATTCTATTTGGAGACCAGCAATGTGTGTTTTAACAGTCACCAAAGGACATTCTGATGGAATTTAAGAGCAAACAACTAAAATAACATTTCAAGTATATTTTTTGTTACTAAAGGACATTCTGATGGAATTTAAGAGCAAACAACTAAAATAATATTTCAAGTATATTTTTGTTAACCCATAATTAATGAAGGTATTGTGCATTAAAGACAAATAATTGACTTCATTTTAAAATATTTAACTATGATTTCAAAGTTCTTTGTTAAAAATCACCTGAACCCACCGGGAGAGTAAATGATCCTGAACAGAGTCTATAGTTGATCCCATGACAATACACTCCAAGGGCGGAGAAACCCCATATCTCTTAGGCCAAGTGAATTCCTTTTCGAATGACCCCAATATTTACTGTGCCTGGGCAGGAGGGAAAAAAAACAAAAAGCACAAAACATTATTTATTTGTTTATATATATATTATTTTATTTTCATTTATTATTATTATTTTTATTTACCTATCTATTTTTGGTCAATTTCTCTGTTTGGGTGTGATAATTGAAGTTGTCCCCAGTTATACTTATTCTTTCTCTTCCTTTCTGTTCTTCCTTTGTATGCTATGCCATGTTTCCTATATCAAGACCATGGCATTTTTTTGTTTGTTTGTTTGCTTGTTTTGTTTTGTGTTTGTTTTTGTGGGTTTTTTTTTTTTTTTTGGTGCTTGTGTTTATTGTTGGAGTCCTCACGGGATATTTGACACTTCTTTTTGTAGTAGTGGAATGTTTCACCTTTTTTCTCTCCTTCATTTCTCAAACCGATGTTGAGAGCCTCTGGAAGAATTCCGATTATTTTTGGCGTATTAGACTTTTACCCCAGTTTATTACTTTTCTCTCCTTCAAACAAAACCACGTAACTTGAACTAGCTAGTCCTGCCCCCCCCCAATTAGAGGGGGAAACAAGGGAGACACCAGGACCAAACAGGTGCAAGACTACTATGCAGTAGGCTAGATACAGAGGAGACCACATATCCTAGCTACCCTGGGGGTGAGGGAAGAGGATATGGGTGGTAGGACAAAAACGGAGGTGTAGGGAGGACAATTTGGTGATGGGAATCCCCCCTGATTTTATGTAAATATGTACCTAAAATATCATTGTCAACAATATGTAAGCCACTATGATCAAAATAAAAAAAAAAAGAGAAAAATAATACAGTATATATAAAAGGGCAAAAAAAAAATCACCTGAACATTCATGTAAAGTCATGTTTTGTTTTACTTTAACCTAGTAAGACCCTAAACATAGATGGAGAAATATTTGTTTGTCCTAGAATAATGTAAAAGACTACAAAAATATCCTCTATTTTTTTTTAACAGAAATTGATGCTTGGATATTTTTTTGTTGACTCTTAATGCTTCTGGTTTAAGACATTATTAGATGATAAACAGCCCTGAAAAAGGGAAACACATTAAAATATTAATAAATTATACTTTATTAAGAATGGACTTAGGACAGACTCCTTCTGTTCCACTACTTCTAATGCTAAACTTCAATGATACTGAAGATTCATGACATGTAGTAATTGTTTTGCTGTGAGAGCTAGTAACACCATCTGTGATGAGTGGATATAGTGGAATATGCAGAATTTTATTTAAAGAAACTTGTATTTTTTATTTTCTATATTAAGGACAAAAATGATGGTACATAGCAAAAATTTATGGGATTTTATGACTAAGAATGCCATTTAGAATAAGACCAAGTAAGTGTTATATATATGTGATATAATTATTACTTTCTTGTTTTTTTGTTTGGTTTTTATTGGGCCATATCTAGTGGTGCTCAGAACTTATTTCTGGTTATAGTGCTTGGGTGGACATATTTGGTGCAAGGATTAAACTAGGGTTGGCTTTGTGCAAAGAAAGTGCCCTACTGCTATACTACTATTTTTCCCCTCATTATTTTGCTATTAATCTCCTATTATTTAGTCTTGTTATTGTTTGCTATTCTAGTGATTGCTGTTGAATTTTTATATTTGCTATAACATTTATACATTACACATTTAAAGAATAAGAAATTTTAGGAGAACCTTGCTTGGTCTTCAAAACCAATAGTATGGACACAGACCAGTTTGAATAGATATGGGTGAAAGACACAAGGATAAGGGTAACTGGGGAATAACTGTAAAGGATAAAATCTTACTGGAAAGGAAAAGCACTGAAATGGACAACAGTGAAACAGAAACAGAAGATAGCATTTGGGGGCCCGGAGAGATAGCACAGCGGCCTTTGCCTTGCAAGCAGCCGATCCAGGACCAAAGGTGGTTGGTTCGAATCCCGGTGTCCCATATGGTCCCCCGTGCCTGCCAGGAGCTATTTCTGAGCAGACAGCCAGGAGTAACCCCTGAGCACCGCTGGGTGCGGCCCCAAAAACAAAAACAAAACAAAAAAAAAGAAGATAGCATTTGTGCTGAAGATGAAACGTTTTCCTTGTAATCACAAATACAATTGTAACAAGCTTGTCAGATGAGAATTATGTAGAATTGAATACAGATTCAAAATTTAAATAAATATGGAGTGGGGCTCAATTTAGAGATTTATGTATATCATAGAGCAAAAACATTGAGATTACTTCCATAGATGTCCTTTTCAGATCCTAGAGTTGTCTTAGTCATGCTAGGTTAGGATGGCTTGCTTTATGGTGGGAATAGAATCCCAGTGCATTCTACAAAATATACTTAATGCTACTATTTCTTAGAGGTTCATTCAGCAAGAGGGTTAATCTGAGCAAGCTGCTAGAATTACAACAAGAACAAATACCTTGGTATATAAATTTGAGACCTTTAACTTCTGGCTGTCAAATTTCAGTATTTTGGGTCACAATGTTAAATGCATTCTAGTATCCATCTCAGAGATCTTTGATGGAAAAATCAAAGTTTGCTTTTTTATTTATACACTATTAGTATGTTGTTAAAGGAATAATAAAACAAGGTGACTGCTAGCCATATTTTGTATTTGTGACTTTACAACATCACCATAATAAGTTAGAATCCCCTTTTTTCTATAACAGATGCCCAAATAACTTTGTATTATTGCCTGATACATCTACCCATTTTTAAGAACAATAAAAATAGCATATTGAATATAAATTGGATATGAGAAGAGTATATAGAAATAGCAGGAAGGACTTCCGGCGTCGCCATGGCGGCTAGCGCTACCACCAACCCTTCGCAGTTGCTTCCTCTAGTGAAATTACACCAGAAAGAAGAAGAATGACTAAATTAGGTCAGATTTTGCTAAATGGAAATAACATAATAATGCTAGTTCCTGGAGAAGGACCTGAAGTTTGAGTGGATCTCCTTGATCTATGTTAATATTCTGGTGTTATTTTATTTTTTCATCTTTTCTAGATTTTTTTGTTATGTCAACAAAACTTGCTTTTTAAAAAAAAATTAAAAAGACAAAAATTTTAATGTTTGGATCACTGAAGCTAAATTTCCTGTTAAAGGGAACTGCTTTAAAAATGGATTGTAAATGCCCATTTTTGTAAATTAATCATTATTGTATTGGGAAGAAAAGGACTGTTTAATCTTTGTAGAATAAAATAAAGGTGTTTTGGTTAAAAAAAAAGAAATAGCAGGAAGGTATAAATATAAAGATCTTTCATTTAAAATATACAAAGGGCATAAAGAAAGTATATAAAGGACAGTTTATTCCCTGTAGTTTATCTCTTACTCTGTTACAAAATAGTATGTGTTAACCTCAGGCTTATTACAAAGATGGAGAGTGGGAACTTCATGTTCTGAAATGTGGATACACTATTGTTTTTTTTTTTTTTGTCAGTAGTGCTGTGTTTTGCTTTGTCTCTACAATTATGTATACAAGTCTTCCATCAGAATTCTGACAGCAGATGAGGAAAAATGGCTTGAGAAAGCCATTTTCCTTTCTAGAAATAAGTAATAATTACATGAAATATGTGACAATGATGGAGTGAGTAGACATGCCAAAGAATCTATACTAAGAACTTCTTTAACTTTCTCATTTTATTTTTGTCACAACTGTAAAAATCTGTTAAAGTTTGGGATTATTGAATCCAGATGTTTTCAGGTTTCTTCCTGGGACTCATTAAACTGGATTTTCCAGGGTCCAGACAGGCTCCACATATATTCATTTTATATGTATCTATCCTCTGGATACTGCAGCAGGAAGGGCACCATAGACCACTGAAGAGACAGTGAACAGTGACAAAGAAAACTAAGCTTTATAATGTGTCATAGAATCTGAGGAACATGGGTAATAACCATGATACTCTTGGGCCTATGGGGAGTTGAACATTCTTCAACTATTTAGCTTGTAATACTTGTCTATTGAAATAAAAAAGTTTCTTTATGTAGACCTACTTAAAATATTGATTAAACTAAATTTCTTGAGGAGAGAGATTGGGCCATACACTCTGTGCTCAGGGATTACTCTAGGTTTTGTGCTCAGAGAACACTCCTACGGGTAGTGCTCAGGACACCAAATATGGAGTTAGGGATAAAACTTGGGTTAGCAGTATGCAGAACAAACTCATTACCCTCTGTACTATCTTTCCAGTCTAACTAAAATGTTAAGACAAATTTTAATGTGACAAATGTGTCCAAATTTGTGCTGTGCAAATTAATCATGCTTATCATTTCTCTTATAGAAAGGTCAGTGTTAGGAATGATGTCTGAGGAAGTATCTGGCTTTACAGCACTATTATTTTCTTCTAGATGGTCGCATTCATTTCTAATACCTTACCATGAGTTCCAAATATATTAAAAAGTCAAAGCATATATTGTTTCCCAATCTTTGAATACTTTTCAGTTAATTCTGCCATTTGCTTAGTATGTTAATTTCTGCACACAATTGACTTTATATTAATGCATGTTCTCCGGTTGATATTTCATGGCACATATATAATTTTTTTGAAAAAACTGTAAGCTTTTTTTGGGGGGGTTTGGTTTTTGGGTCACACACAGCAGCACTCAGGGGTTACTCAAGACTATGTACTCAGAAATCAAACCTGGTAGTCTCATGGGACCATACGGGTTGTAGGGAGTCAATCTAAGGTTGGAAATGTGCAAGACAAATACCCTATACCACTATGCTATAGCTCCAGCCCAAACTGAAGGTTTTTTGATATTTTATTCTGTTTGTGGTATCTTGAACATTGTCCTTTATTCCTGTGGATGTCCAAAGGGACTTCTGTCATCTCTTACTTCAGATTTCTGTCTCTGTCTGTCTGTCTCTATTTCTAACCATGTTTTGTTTCCTGAAACTTTTATTTTCTGACAAGTTCACACCACTCAAACCAGGAAACAGAAGCACTGTGCCCAAAGCACTCTCAATAAAAATGAACAAAAGGGACAGGCTATAACAGTAGATTTGGGAATCAGAGGAGTGATACATCACTGCACAGACCAATTAAGCCATAGACCAATTAAATAAACGTGGTCAGTATAAATGTTCTAAAGCCTTGGTCTTCTTCACACCCAGGAACTTTTTCTTGCCCATTTTCTCTTTTATTCATTACTTGCTCCTTAAATTTGCATATTCTTTTTCTTCTCTTTCCAGGTCCAGGACCCTCATATTCTCCATTTTGTGATATTTTCTCAAACAAATTAGAAAATAAAATCTCTTCTTATGTGGGGTAATCCCTCTTTTTATAGTCAGTATCTATCAATAACAGGGATGTATACAAATATACTGTGAAACATCTCTTATCCAACCTTCATTTAATTTGCTTCCCAATTCCTGGAGAATATACTAAACTGAAGATATCTGAATATTGGTTATCTGTGCACAATGATCATACAGGGAGAACTACAGCTTATTAAAATTATTTGATTTTTTTAGATGTAAAATTTAAAGTTGTATCCTTATCTCATACCTTACAAAAAAGTTAATTCAAAGTGAATCAAAGACCTTGAGATCAGACCTCAATCTAGAAAACACTGTGAGGAAAACATAGGTAGAACACTCCAAGAACTAGAACTCAAAGGATTCTTCAGTGATATAATACCAATGGCAAGGGCAATAGAATCAAATCTGAATCAGCGAGACTACATTAAACCAAAATGTTCTGTATGACATAAGAAATAAGGCTAAAATTAAGACATCTAACTGAATGGGAGAAAATATTTTCATTCAACTTATCAGATAAAGAGTTGATACCTAGGACATATGAAGTACTCACAAAGGTTAACTCCACAAAAACTTTAAAAAAATCCCACTAAAATTAGGGAGAGGAAATAAACAGACACTACTCTGAGAAGTCCAACAGATGATCACAGGCACAGGAAAAATACTCATCATGACTTATTAGGGAAAGTCAAATCTAGGCAACAATGAGATATCATCTTATATCAATGAGGATAGCACATATCAAAAGTACTGGGAAAATTTGTGTAGGTAGAATGTGGTGAAAAGAAACTGTCAACCACGGCTGATGGAAATGCATTCTGGTCCAACACCTACAACAATCATGCAATTTGCTGCAACATGGATAGAACTAGAAGATATGTTAAATGGAATAAGCCAGAAGAAGGAGAAATACAGAATGCTATCACTTATATATTCATAATATAATAACTATAGTGTTTTAAATGGGGGTTATCAAGAATATTCTAAGCACCATAGAAATGATACTGAGTGGAGGAGAAGAAAGACAAATATGAATGATGGACAGGGACCACAGGATCTCAAGTGAAGTTAAGAAAGGACAGAACTAAACATCCAAGCTTCAATGTCAACATCAATGAAAGCATGATACTCAACCTTTAACAACCAAACTTAAAAAGGTGCTTGTTATGATAGCAGGCTGGGACAGGAATGGGATAGATTTTGGGAACATTAATGGAGAGAGGTTGACACTGGCAGTGGGTTTGGTGTTTAAACCTTGTATGATTCAATTGAAATTTATTATTAAAATAAAAAATGATTGGTGTGTTTCATATCTTTTTGCTTTAGTCTTGGGAGCTTATAGGAGTTCAAGAATTTACCCAATCTCTCCTAGATTCTCTCGTTTTATGGAGTAAATATTATAAAATAATCTTTGATGATCTTTTGAATTTATTTGATATGCTTTTAATCACCATTTTCTTTTCTTATTTGGTTAAATAGTTTCATTCTTTGCTAGTCTTGCTAATGGTTCATCGATCTTTTTATTTTATTTTTTTGTTTTTAAATATTTTTATTTAAACACCTTGATTGTAGTTGGGTTTCAATCATATAAAGAACACCCACTTTTAGCAGTGTAACATTCCCATCACGAATGCCCCAAATCTCCCTTCTCCCCAATCCCCCCGCCTGTATTTAAGACAGGCTTTCTACTTTCCTCATTCAGTTATTTCTCTAACTGCACTCACCACTCTTTGTGGTGAGCTTCATATCATGAGCTGGATCTTTCAGCCCTCATCTTTATTGTCTCTGAGAATTATTACAAAAATGTCTTATTTTTCTTAAAACCCATAGATGAGTAATACTATTCTGTGTCTATATCTCTCCCTCTGACTTCTTTCACTCAGCATAATAAATTTCATGTACATCCATGTTTAGGAAAATTTTATGACTTCATCTCTCCTGACGTTTGCATACTAGGCTCTGAGGTCTTTTTATTTTTTCAAAAATCTAGGGGCCAGAGCTGTAGTGCAGGGTAGGGCACTTGCCTTGCATGCAGCTGACCCAGGATGGACCATGGTTCTATTCCTCAGTGTCCCAAATAGTCCCTCAAGTCAGGAGTGATTTCTGAGTGCATACCCAGGAGTAACCCCTGAGCGTCATCCAGTGTGTCCTCAAAACAAACAAACAAACAAACAAAACAAAACGAAAATCTAGCTCTTGGTTTAATTAATCTTTTGGATTTTTAAAAATTCAATTGCATTAGTTTCTGTTCTAAATTTTTTAAAATTTATTTATTTACAGAAAATGCATTACATAGTTGACATAACTGACAATACATTTTTTAGGGAGACCAAAAGCAACATGTTGGGCCCGGAGAGATAGCACAGCGGTGTTTGCCTTGCAAGCAGCCGACCCAGGACCAAAGGTGGTTGGTTCGAATCCCGGTGTCCCATATGGTCCCGTGCCTGCCAGGAGCTATTTCTGAGCAGACAGCCAGGAATAACCCCTGAGCAACGCCAGGTGTGGCCCAAAAACCAAAAAAAAAAAAAAAAAAGCAACATGTTTTTATAAAAAATAGAAAATTGAAAGAAAAATTAAAGAGATGGAAGAGAAAGGAAAGAATATTTTTGAAAATTATTGACTCACAATGAATTCATTGAAGCACCAACAGAAAGTTTAGTAAGATCTTCATTTATTTTTAAAAGGATAAGAGTTAAAAAATACAGTAATAACGGTGTGAAAGTGGCAATTATTCCCACTGAAGTTACCTGCCAACCAGCTACCAAAGTGAAAAAAAATAGACTCTCAGGCTGAGAAGTAACCAGTACTCTGTTTCTACTTATCTACTTTCAACTGCCTCCTGTCCTCCACCAGCAAAATATGGGTAAAATGAAAAAAAAAAAAAAAGCCTTAGCCTAAATACAAAGAGACCTTATCCCTGAAGTTTTCTGGCATAAACTGAATCTGGGCTTCAGGCATACTAGATTGTCCAACCCCTACGTTTCAAGCATACTAGATTGTCCCATGACCCCTCTGTGGTCATGGCAAATTTTTTTCACACATTAGCTGTTGTTAGTGTCCGATTTCTGTAGTTAAAAATTCTGGTTTCTATGCCAGAAAGATTTTGGTTTCTGTGTGGTTTCTGTGTCTCATCGAAGTCAGGATGTGGAGCATCCTCTATTCACCTCACCATTAGACGTGGAGCATCCTGCCCTGCAAGCAAGTTGTTGCTGTTGCTGAGTGAGTCATCTGGGTGTTAAGGGAACACTCCTTGGAGTAAAGTCAATGCCATGGTAGTGGTAGGGTATTCCCTGGTAGAGGTTTGCTTCCTGGGCACGTTTAGACAATTGTGGTTGTTTCCGTAGATGGTCAATGGTTCAAGGATGTATGGGCAATGCCCATTCTTTGGAGGCCTGAGCCAAGTCATTATGCCAGTGTTCAGGATATAAGGCCTAATTGCATTACAAAATTTGTGTTTATATCTCTATTAGATAATAACTTGTTTGCATATGTAGTGTTTTCCCATTTTAATGCACCTATGCAAAAGAGGAACAATGCTACAATGTATTATTGGTGCCTCTCGGGAGCCTAGGGAACAAGTCCAACAAGTCCCTGAATTTGCTTCTATCCTGAATTCTGAAGTGAAAGTCTATTCTACCAGAATTCCTTGTTGAATTTATCAAAAAGAAAGAGAAACAAACAAACAAAAAAAGTGGGCACAATTGTCACTGTATAAGAAGATATACAATAAGAGTTATAGTGCTTAAGGGAATACATCTAGGATAGTCAAAGGAGATATGCATGTCCCTTTTATGTCATTAGAAATAGGAAGAGGGTGCTGAATCCTGGACACCACTTTGGTCCGTGATTTGGCCTTCTGGAGTCTGCAAAATGACTCCCAGCAGTACCATATTGGGAAATGCTTTTGAGTGGGAACTAATCAGAAACCTAGTATGGTAGCAACCACAGTTGAAGGATTGAAGGAAGGTGGAGGACAGGAGGCAGTTGAAAGTAGATAAGTAGGAACAGAGTACTGGTTACTTCTCAGCCTGAGAATCTATTTTTTTTCACTTTGGTAGCTGGTTGGCAGGTAGCTTCAGTGGGGATAATAATGTGCTTCGTGGGGAGCCAAGAGCTGAGGGTAGAAATGATTAAAGGTGGGGTAATAGATGGTGGGAATGAGGGAGTAAAGGACTAAAAATGAGCTTCTGGGTGTTGAGCCAAGAGGGGGAAGGAAAGTATACAACATAGACATTCTGTATATGATAAAAAGATTAAACCCAATGATATCCAAATTATTGTCCATACTTTCTGCGCAGGGGTGCTAGCCCCCCATGGTTTCAGAATGGACAGGGATAGAAAGAAAAGTTGCCTGTGACTTCCTGAAGCCAGTCCCTCTTGTGCTGTCATTTTCTTTGCTGGCGAAAGCTCCCAGCAAGGAAAGAGATCCTTCAAGAGCTGGAAGCCCAGAGATTCACCACCCCCACCCAAACCCTCCCTCCAGAGCTGGTGGGAAATGGGGAATGCCTGGGATCTCCTTTAAACTTCTCGCCAGGACTCACCTCACTGGCCCCCTGGGCATGTGGCCCAGGAATAGCCCTGGAGTTCTGGAGGAAGGAGGTGGAAGGGTGCTGGGGTGATCTGCTTTAAATTTTGTCATTTATTTCCTCCTTCTGCTTTGGGTTCAATTTCTTGGTAGTTTTAGCTGTATAGTTAATTTATTTATGTAGAACTTTTATTCCTTCCTGATGAATGTTTGCATAGTCATAAACCTTTTTTAACACCACTTTTGCTGTGTTCTATAAGTTCTTGTAGCCTATGTCCTCATTCTTCTTTGTTTCTAGGAACCTTGATTTCCTTTCTGATCTATTCAGCAGGGTAGGAATCGGCTCAATTTCTAGCTGCTTGAATTATTTCTCTACTTCTGTTTATGGTTGACTTCTGTTTTCATAGCGTTGTGGTCTGCAAAGATACTAGATAGATTTATGTGCTATTGAATATATGCAGACATGTTTTTGGCCCAGTATATTTTCTTTTTGTTTAAATAATTTTTATTGTGACCAAAGTGAATTACAAATCTTTTACAGTAATATTTTAGGTACATAGTGACATTGAATCAGGGGCATTCCCACCACCAGTGTTGTCCCCCTTCCACCTGTCTTCCCAGCATGCATCCTATATCACCTCTCCTTTGCCCCTGGGCTGTTAATATAAGTGGTCCCCTCTGCATAGCTTGTTGTAGATTGGGTATTGATTCTGTTGACATTGGTTTTGGATTTGGTGTTTATTCAGATCATTTTTTTAATTTTTACTCAATGTTCATATGACTGTTTGGTCTTGGTACCACCCATTTCCCCCCATCAATTTATGAGGCAGAACAAGATTATTCAAGTTATGTGCTTCTGTTTGAAGGAAAAAAACACAAAAAAGAAAAACAAACAAACAAACAAAAAACAGGAGTAGTCCATCTAGAGGTTATAAATATCAATTTAAGAGAAGAAAGGGAAAAAGGAAGAAAAACATAACAAAAAGACAAAAAATACAACCCCCAAACAGACAAACAAGAAAACATACAAAAACCCCAAAACTACAATGACAAAAAATAAAACAGAAAAACCCAACTATAATCATTTATAATTAATATGTTTAAATAGATATTTAAAATTAATAAAACAAAACAAGAATAGAAAAACCAAAAAGCACCACAGCAATAAAGACTACAACAAAACAATAACCACAAGCCCGAAATCAAAAGAAAATAAAATTGTGCCTTTATTTTTGGCATAGGTTAAATAAATATTGGGGAGATTCCCTTGTCCTAAGAGATACAGGGTTTCTCTGCCCTTTAAGCATACTGTCATGGAAATAACTACAGGCTCAGTACATGCTCTTTTTCACTCACTAGGTCTTTTTATGATGCCAGGAAACTTTCTGCTTAATCGTGGATGACAAAATCAGGCCTCTGTAACTAGAGTTCTCGGCATTTGCACAGATCATAAGATGAAGCATAGGGTAGAGTCTTTCTTTATAGGTCTAGAAGTTCTGTTCCATCACTGTTGTTTTAATCAGTCTTCTATGATTGGATGTTTTGGTTTTTGCACTTATCCTAGGGTGAAGCCTAGGATAGAGTCTGTCATTATGTTTCCAGAACTTCTGGTCAGTTGCAGTTGTCTCAGTTAGACCTCTGGAATTAGAGATTTTGGTTGTTGTACAGATCGTAGGCCAAAGCCTAGGCTAGGATCTTTCTTATTGTGCCCTGGTTTTGACCTGAGCTTTTATTTTTTTCTTGTAGGTTTTTCCACCAAGCAGAATCAGAACAGGGGAAGTTCAGGAAGAGAAGAAAAAAAGACACACACACACACACACACACACACATATATAATAGAAGAAATAAATAAAAATAATTTAAAAAGTAATTAAAAAAGTGATGTAGAAGACTACCTTACATTTGGGGGTGAACAGTTTAAGAGGTAGTATTATAGAGGTACAGATTCTCCTCACTTAATGACCAAGTTCCATTTGGTCGTTAAGCGAATTGGTCGTTATGTGAGGAATTGCATGTACTGTATACAGTAGTACAGTATATGCATAGTACTTGACAATACAGTATTCGGAATAAGTAAAATAATAAGAAAGTGAAAACTTCCACTTGTTTTAATTCGCATAGGTTGTGTATTTACACACAGTACTGCAACGTATTACAGAACATAAAGTTAGTGAAGTAGGTACGTTAAAGCACCAAAAACCACAGTACTGTACTGCAGAGTGTACAAGATGGAAAAAGGATATTTAAAATAAAATAAAATAATGGTGAAGAAATGGTCGTAAGGGTGAGCTGTTGCTAAACAGGTAGGTCGTTAAGCGAGGAGTATCTGTATTAAACATATAAAGGAAATATAGGCTTTCCCTTTGTCTTTTGATATTCTTGTGGGGGGTTGAATCCAGGGCACATTTCATCACACACCCTGTTCTTGTTGAGTTTAAGAAATGATTTGAGGCATAAAGGAATCAAGTAGAGTTTTTGCACTGGGGATCCTTCTAGAGCTGAATCCAGTATCAAGCAACAATCCACATTTGGGGGAAGGATGAGAAAGAAGGCCACAGAGTATGAGTCAGCAGGAGTGTTGGTTGTAGTTTCTTGCCAGGAATGAAATGTAGGGCTGAGAGGATGACCTTTCTCTTGGGAGATGAGTGATGGCTTATTGGGGCAGGAGGTCGTTCTCGATACCTAATGAGTTAAAAATCGAGGGTAAATAGAGTTAAATAAGGAGGGATATAGGATCGGGATTGTAGGGTGAAGGGATAGTAGGATTTCTGAGGGGAGGAGGAGGGATAGTTTATAGGAGGGGCTATATACACTTTAGGCATGGATTATTTACAATTTAGGTTTGGCACTCAGAGTGGAGTCCTCTGTCTATGTACTCATGCCCACATAAAGACATACATTAATATCCATTCTTAAGTTGTTGTTAGAGGTCTGACCCTAATAGGATGGGTCTGAGCTCTTAAGGAATGGTTCAATTAAGATAATTAGCTTAGGAAAGAGAGGAAGAGAGAACAAAAATAAGAGAGAGAAGAAAAGAAAAATAAGTAAACACATTCAAAATAAATTTAAAAAATTATGTAAAATAGAAGAGATTATTAGGTCCGTGCTTCAGAGTTGGGAGGTTTTCCAATTTCTAGGCACTTCATTAATGATGGGGTTGTGGCCAATATATTTTCTATCACTGGTAATCTATCTTGTGTGATAAGATAATATTTATTCTACCTTTGGGTGATTAAAACCCATCTATAATTGATTTATCAAGTGGTGATAGAGGGATATGGAAAACCTCAAACTATCATTGTATTGTTATTGATGTATTCTTTTAGTTTTATTAGCTATTATTTTATCTATTTTTCTGGTCCCTCATTAGGTGTATTTAGATTTAGGGGCATGAGTTCTTTCTAATGTACCTATTTGTTGGTCATTAAAAAATAACTCAGTTTTATAACTTTTTAAATCCAGAAGTCAATGTTATCTGAAACTAATATGCTAACTGGCTTTTTGTAGGGGTTGTTTGCTTAACATATTTCCTTCTGTCTTTGGATTTTCAGTATGTGTGCCGTTTCTGCTAAAAGGTGTTTCTTTGAAGTAGCAAATAGTTTGATTTAATTTTCTCATCTATCCTTACACTCTGTTTCTCTTAATTGATTCATTTAGGCCATTGACATTGGTTGAGATTATTAAATCCTGAGCTGTTACTTATCTGTGAAGATCTGTATACTTATTTTAAATATGAATAAAATGATGACTGGATGAAGCATTTTGAAATGTATATTTAATTAAAGAACCAGAATTTATAAAGTTATGATAGTTCAACTATTTCAATACAAATCCTACTACTTCCATACTCCATCATCCTCTACCCACAAACAAAACTTCCCCTACTTTTCCCTATTACTTTAGCAGCACACTAAATTTTGTTAATTGCGATTTAGAGTTCATGTTTTCAGTGCCAATGAGTCTATGTTTTGGATATATAGCTATCTACTTTCCACATCCCCAATATGTGGGAAACACCAGATCCCATTCCCCCAATATTCCCCAACTTCTTCCTTTCCATCTTGAGTTCTTTTTTTCTCTGTCCGTTTTCTCCCTGTTCTGGGGTCAAGAGTATTATATGTACCCCTTTTACTACAGTACATTTCTTAATAAAATTACTTTACATATCACAGATAATTGAGATTATCCTGTGTTTGTCTTTCTTCTTGTGAGTCTACCTAGAATTTATCTATCTTGTTTACTCTTTCAAATAACCAACTTCAGTTTTAATTGATTCTTTGAGCTGCTTTCTCTGATTTCTGTATTGTTGATTTCTATCCTCTTTTTCACAATTTCTCTACTTCTACTATCATTTGATTTTGTTAGCCCTTCTTCAGATTTTTGATATGTGTGCTTAGGTTGTTGATTTGAGATTTTTCTTTTTTATGTAAGTCTGCATTGCTTTAGATTTCCCCAACAGCATAACTTTAGCTGTATCACATAGATTCTGAATTGTCATTATCTTCAGTGTCATTAATTTCAAACAATATTTTTATTTCTTCTTTGATCTAATTTCTGTTTAACAGTATCCTGTTCATCTTCCATGTGTTGAAAATTTTCTTCATTTTTTCCCCTGTGGTTAATTTATACTTTCATGACATTATGACCTGAAAAGGTACATTGTACAATTTCTTTATTTATGGTACATATTTATATACATTTGAGTCCTGCCCTAATATGTGCTCTATTTAAGAGAAAGTTCCATATGTACTAGAGAAGAATGTCTATTCATGTTTGGGGGGGAGAAAGGGCTTGTGTATGTTCACAAACTTCAGTTCTTTTAGCTCTACGTTTAAGAGCTTTTGTCACTTTACTGATATTCCATCGGGTTGATATATCTAGTGGTGAAAGTGCAATGTTGAAGTCTCCCACTAAAATTATGTTTGAATCAATGTGATTCTTTAGGCTAGTTAGAAGCTTCATGAACTTTACTGTGCCTTCATTTGGTGCATAAATATTGATGACAGTATTTCTTGATCTATTGTTCCCTTAACCAGTAAGTAGTGTCTATTACTACTTCTGATTATCTTCTTTATTTTGAATACTATTAGGCCTGATATAAGGATGGCTTGCTGGCTTTTATTCTTTGATTGGATTGTATGCTTGTTCTCCATAATTTCACCACAAATAGTAGATTTACGTGTCTTTTCTGTAGGCAGCAGATGAATGTATTTTCTTTTCAGGACCAACAACTATTCTGTGTCTTTTTATAGTGGAAATATTGAGAGAGATAAATGATATCTTTGGCTGTGTTGATACTTTGTGTGTATGTATTTGTGTTTAATCTAGTTGTTGTTGCAAGAATATGTATTTTACAAGTGGCCTTTCTGTAATTATTGAATTATTGCTTTAGTTGTTACAAATGCTTTAGTTTTTGTTTGTCTGAAAAGGTTCTTTTTTTTTCAAACTAAGTGAAATATTTTATGTTGATGTAATTTAAATATCTCCAAATTGTTTTGGAAAACCAGAAATATTATTTGATGGATAGTTTACTCAAAAATAGGAACAGTATTTTGTACTATAAATAGCAAAAAACTATAAATTAGAGTTTAACAATATGTATCCAAAATACTTTCCTATTGATTTATTTTATTGTTTTGTTTAACATTAATTAATTTCATTGAAACATTGTGATTTACAAAGTTCTTCATAGTTGGATTTCAGATATACAATGAATCCGGGTCAATCCCATAACCAATGTTGACCTCCTTCAACCAATATTCCCTGAGTGCATCCAGTACCACTACCCTTTGCCCCCAGCCTGTCAATACAATAGGCCCATTTCAAGTTTAGTTTGTTAAAGTTTGAATCTCTTGATTCCATTGTTGTTGCTCTTGGCTTGGACATTGAGTTATGTCCTTTGTTTAAAAATCTCTACCAAGGGCTCCCTGTGTGTGACACCAGGCGGGGAAAATCCGCGAAAGTACACCGGCCCAGTGGGGCTCAGCTGTGAAAGACTGTGAGTGTGACCTGTCTATGTCTGTCTACTGTCCTCTTGCGTGAAACTCTTGCGAGTGGGGCAAAAAGAGCCTCCAGAAACCTCGCTCGCCCAGACGCCATTTTCAGGGAGGGACTTCAGAGCATAAAAACCGGCTAACCTGGGCTCCCTGTGTGTGACACCAGGCGGGGAAAATCCGCGAAAGTACACCGGCCCAGTGGGGCTCAGCTGTGAAAGACTGTGTGACCTGTCTATGTCTGTCTACTGTCCTCTTGCGTGAAACTCTTGCGAGTGGGGCAAAAAGAGCCTCCAGAAACCTCGCTCGCCCAGACGCCATTTTCAGGGAGGGACTTCAGAGCATAAAAGCCGGCTATCCTTTGCAAAAGCTGGCTCCCTGTGTGTGACACCAGGCGGGGAAAATCCGCGAAAGTACACCGGCCCAGTGGGGCTCAGCTGTGAAAGACTGTGAGTGTGACCTGTCTATGTCTGTCTACTGTCCTCTTGCGTGAAACTCTTGCGAGTGGGGCAAAAAGAGCCTCCAGAAACCTCGCTCGCCCAGACGCCATTTTCAGGGAGGGACTTCAGAGCATAAAAGCCGGCTATCCTTTGCAAAAGCTGGCTCCCTGTGTGTGACACCAGGCGGGGAAAATCCGCGAAAGTACACCGGCCCAGTGGGGCTCAGCTGTGAAAGACTGTGAGTGTGACCTGTCTATGTCTGTCTACTGTCCTCTTGCGTGAAACTCTTGCGAGTGGGGCAAAAAGAGCCTCCAGAAACCTCGCTCGCCCAGACGCCATTTTCAGGGAGGGACTTCAGAGCATAAAAACCGGCTATCCTTTGCAAAAGCTGGCTCCCTGTGTGTGACACCAGGCGGGGAAAATCCGCGAAAGTACACCGGCCCAGTGGGGCTCAGCTGTGAAAGACTGTGAGTGTGACCTGTCTATGTCTGTCTACTGTCCTCTTGCGTGAAACTCTTGCGAGTGGGGCAAAAAGAGGCTCAGAGGAGCACGGCCGCTCCGCTTCGCTACGCGGCCGTGCACTCTTTCTAAGGAAAGAACTCCATTGCAACAAGAAGGAAAAATCACACTAAGAACGGCGCTATATCACAGAAGCAAACATTTCTCTCTGGACTGTCTTCTCTGTTACATGCTCGGGCCTAAGATTTGACCCAGTGTGAGGCTTCATCCACGGAGGACTCCCCTCCCTTAGAGGCAAGTCAGCCCATCCAGAAAGGGAGGAGCCAGAGGAGTGTGCTGCCTACATCATATAGACAATGAATACCACTACAACACGTAGAAAAACCCACAATACAAATGTGACAATGGGGAAACAGCGCAGGCCAGCATCAGACATAGAGAATGAAGATGACAATTCTGAGGACCAGATAATGACTGAACAACTAATCAACCTCTCAGATAAGGACTTTAGACTAGCAATATGGAAGGTGCTCAACAGACTCCAAGAAACCATGGATCGAGTTGAACAGAACACTAATAAGAACCAAGAAAATATGAAGGCAGAAATGACAAAACTCCAAACTGAAATAACATGTCAACTAACAGGCCTGAAAAACTCAGTAAACGAAGTGAATGACAAAATGGATAAGCTCTGGGACAGGGTATCAGAAGCTGAGAATAGACTTGGTGCTGTGGAAGATGAGATACATAACAATTCCATACAGCAGGAGAGATTGGACAAAAAACTTAAAGCAAATGAGCAGACAATGGAAAAATTAGTCAAAGAATGGGAACAGACGAAAATAGAAGTCTATGATAAGATCAACAGAAACAACTTAAGAATCATTGGAGTCCCAGAGACCCAGGAAGAAAATTTCCAGGAAGAATCAATGGTCAAGAACATCATTAAAGAGAAACTTCCAGAGCTAAAGAATATATGTGATCAAATCCTGCATGCCCGAAGAGTACCAACCAAAAGAGACCCCAGAAAAACCACCCCAAGACACATCCTAGTCACAATGACAAATCCCACAGATAGAGACAGAATTCTGAAAACAGCAAGATCAAAAGGGGAAATCATGTTCAAGCAAGCTTCCCTGAGATTTACAGCAGACCTGTCACCAGAAACGCTCAATGCCAGAAAGCAGTGGTGGGATATTGTGACAAGACTGAATGAAATGAATGCTTCACCCAGAATACTATACCCAGCAAAACTCACTTTCCGGTTTGATGGAAGAATACATGGTTTCACAGACAAAAAACAGCTCAGAAACTTCACAGACACAAAACCAGTCTTAAGAGAAAAACTGAAAGACCTAATCTAAGACAAGACTACCCAAAAGACACACCAAATTTTGAAATAAAGATGGCGTTAAATCCCAGGACAATTCTTTCTCTCAACGTCAATGGACTAAATGCACCAGTTAAGAGACACAGAGTGGCTAAATGGATCAAAAAACTCAATCCAACCTTCTGCTGCCTACAAGAAACGCACCTGAATAGTCAGAACAAACATAGACTCAAAATAAAAGGCTGGAGAAAAGTTATCCAAGCAAACAACACCCATAAAAAAGCTGGAGTGGCCATACTAATATCAGATAATGCAAACTTTATACTCAGGAAGGTTGTAAGGGACAAAGACGGACATTTTATATTAATCAAGGGGTACGTAGAGCAGGAAGAATTCACTCTCCTAAACATATATGCACCGAATGAGGGGCCAGCAAAATATTTAATACAACTGCTGACAAATCTGAAAAATAATATCAACAACAACACAATAATTGTGGGGGACCTAAACACGGCTTTGTCAACACTGGACAGGTCAACCAGACTGAAACCCAACAAGAATATACTAGACCTGAGGAGAGAAATGGAAGAAAGAGGCCTAGTGGATATATATAGGACACTCCATCCCCAGAAACCTGGATACACATTCTTCTCCAATGTACATGGGACATTCTCCAGGATAGACTACATGCTGGCACATAAAACATACCTCCATAAGATCAAGAGGATAGAAATTTTGCAGACTACCTTCGCTGACCACAAGGCTCTGAAATTATTTGTGAACTCCAAAGGGACTCAGAAGAAACACTTTAACACCTGGAAGTTAAACAGCCTCATGCTCAATAACCAGTGGGTCCGAGATGAAATCAAGGAGGAAATAAAAAGGTTCCTGGAAACAAATGACAATAAAGACACAAACTCTCAGAACTTATGGGACACAGCAAAAGCAGTACTGAGAGGAAAATTTATAGCTTTGCAAGCACACATCAGGAAGGAAGAAGGAGCTTACCTGAGTAGCTTAATGACACAGCTAATAGAACTAGAAAATGCTCAACAAAAGGACCCAAGAACAGGAAGACAGAAGGAAATAACAAAGCTGAGAGCAGAAATCAACGAAGTGGAAACTCAAAAAACAATCCGAAAGATCAACGAAAGCAGAAGTTGGTTCTTTGAAAAAATAAACAAGATTGATAGACCACTGGCAAACCTAACAAAGAAAGAGAGAGAGAGAAACTTGATAACTCGTATCAGGAATGAAAAAGGAGAGATCACTACTGATATGACAGAGATTCAAAGGGTAATCAGAAACTACTTTGAAAAACTCTACGCCACTAAAAATGAGAACCTGGAAGAAATGGATAAATTCTTGGACTCTTATAATCTTCCACGGTTGAAGGAAGAGGATGTAGCATATCTAAACACCCCCATCACCATTGATGAAATTAAAACAGTAATTAAATGTCTGCCGAAAAACAAAAGCCCAGGTCCAGATGGATTCACTAATGAATTCTATCAAACTTTCCAAGAGGAACTACTGCCAATCTTGGCAAGACTCTTTCATGAAATTGAACAAACAGAAACACTTCCAAATAGCTTTTATGAAGCCAACATCACCTTGATACCTAAACCAGACAGAGACGCTACCAAAAAAGAAAATTACAGACCAATATCACTGATGAATGCAGATGCAAAGATCCTCAACAAAATCCTGGCAAATAGGATTCAATGCCTCATTAAGAAGATCATCCACTACGATCAAGTAGGTTTCATCCCAGGAATGCAAGGCTGGTTTAACATCCGTAAATCTATCAACATAATACACAACATCAATAACAAGAAAAATAAAAACCACATGATCATATCAATAGATGCAGAGAAAGCATTTGATAAGGTCCAACACCCATTCTTGATCAAAACTCTCAGCAAGATGGGAATGGAGGGAACCTTTCTCAATATAGTGAAGGCCATCTACCACAAGCCAGTGGCAAATATTATCCTCAATGGAGAAAAACTGAAAGCCTTCCCTCTAAATTCTGGCACAAGACAAGGCTGTCCTCTCTCACCACTCCTATTCAACATAGCACTGGAAGTACTTGCTATAGCGATTAGGCAAGAAAAGGATATCAAGGGAATCCAGATAGGAAAGGAAGAAGTCAAGCTCTCACTGTTTGCAGATGACATGATACTCTACTTAGAAAACCCTAAAGACTCTATCAAAAAGCTTCTAGAAACAATAGACTCATATAGCAAGGTGGCAGGCTACAAAATTAACACACAAAAATCAATGGCCTTTCTATACACCAACAGTAATAAAGAAGAAATGGACATTAAGAAAACAACCCCATTCACAATAGTACCACACAAACTCAAATATCTTGGAATCAACTTGACTAAATATGTGAAGGACCTATACAAAGAAAACTATAAAACTCTGCTCCAAGAAATAAGAGAGGACACACGGAAATGGAAACACATACCCTGCTCATGGATTGGCAGGATTAACATCATCAAAATGGCAATACTCCCCAAGGCATTATACAGATTTAATGCCATCCCTCTAAAGATACCCATGACATTCTTCAAAGAAGTGGATCAGACACTTTTGAAATTCATTTGGAACAATAAACACCCTCGAATAGCTAAAGCAATCATTGGGAAAAAGAATATGGGAGGAATTACTTTTCCCAACTTTAAACTGTACTACAAAGCAACAGTTATCAAAACAGCATGGTATTGGAATAAGGATAGGTCCTCAGATCAGTGGAATAGGCTTGAATACTCAGAAAATGTTCCCCAGAGATACAACCATCTAATTTTTGATAAAGGAGCAGGAAATCCTAAATGGAGCAGGGAAAGCCTCTTCAACAAGTGGTGTTGGCACAATTGGATAGCCACTTGCAAAAAATTAAACTTAGACCCCCAGCTAACATCATGTACAAAGGTAAAATCCAAATGGATTAAAGACCTCGATATCAGCCCCAAAACCATAAGATATATAGAACAGCACATAGGCAAAACACTACAGGACATTACAGGCATCTTCAAGGAGGAAACTGCACTCTCCAAGCAAGTGAAAGCAGAGATTAACAGATGGGAATATATTAAGCTGAGAAGCTTCTGCACCTCAAAGGAAATAGTGCCCAGGATACAAGAGCCACCCACTGAGTGGGAGAAACTATTCACCCAATACCCATCAGATAAGGGGCTAATCTCCAAAATATACAAGGCACTGACAGAACTTTACAAGAAAAAAACATCTAACCCCATCAAAAAATGGGGAGAAGAAATGAACAGACACTTTGACAAAGAAGAAATACGCATGGCCAAAAGACACATGAAAAAATGTTCCACATCACTAATCATCAGGGAGATGCAAATCAAAACAACGATGAGATACCACCTCACACCCCAGAGAATGGCACACATCACAAAGAATGAGAATAAACAGTGTTGGCGGGGATGTGGAGAGAAAGGAACTCTTATCCACTGCTGGTGGGAATGCTGTCTAGTTCAACCTTTATGGAAAGCGATATGGAGATTCCTCCAAAAACTGGAAATCGAGCTCCCATACGATCCAGCTATACCACTCCTAGGAATATACCCTAGGAACACAAAAATACAATACAAAAACCCCTTCCTTACACCTATATTCATTGCAGCTCTATTTACCATAGCAAGACTCTGGAAACAACCAAGATGCCCTTCAACAGATGAATGGCTAAAGAAACTGTGGTACATATACACAATGGAATATTATGCAGCTGTCAGGAGAGATGAAGTCATGAAATTTTCCTATACATGGATGTACATGGAATCTATTATGCTGAGTGAAATAAGTCAGAGAGAGAGAGAAAAACGCAGAATGGTCTCACTCATCTATGGGTTTTAAGAAAAATGAAAGACACCCTTGTAATAATAATTTTCAGACACAAAAGAGAAAAGAGCTGGAAGTTCCAGCTCACCTCAGGAAGCTCACCACAAAGAGTGATGAGTTTAGTTAGAGAAATAACTACATTTTGAACTGTCCTAATATTGAGAATGTATGAGGGAAATGTAGAGCCTGTTTAGGGTACAGGCGGGGGTTGGGTGGGGAGGAGGGTGATTTGGGACTTGGGTGATGGGAATGTTGCACTGGTGATGGGTGGTGTTCCTTTTATGACTGAAACCCAAACACAATCATGTATGTAATCAAGGTGTTTAAATAAAAAAAAAAATTAAAAAAAAAAAAAAAAAAAAAAAAAAAAAAAAAAAACCGGCTAACCTTTGCAAAAGCTGGCTCCCTGTGTGTGACACCAGGCGGGGAAAATCCGCGAAAGTACACCGGCCCACTGGGGCTCAGCTGTGAAAGACTGTGAGTGTGACCTGTCTATGTCTGTCTACTGTCCTCTTGCGTGAAACTCTTGCGAGTGGGGCAAAAAGAGCCTCCAGAAACCTCGCTCGCCCAGACGCCATTTTCAGGGAGGGACTTCAGAGCATAAAAACCGGCTAACCTTTGCAAAAGCTGGCTCCCTGTGTGTGACACCAGGCGGGGAAAATCCGCGAAAGTACACCGGCCCAGTGGGGCTCAGCTGTGAAAGACTGTGAGTGTGACCTGTCTATGTCTGTCTACTGTCCTCTTGCGTGAAACTCTTGCGAGTGGGGCAAAAAGAGGCTCAGAGGAGCACGGCCGCTCCGCTTCGCTACGCGGCCGTGCACTCTTTCTAAGGAAAGAACTCCATTGCAACAAGAAGGAAAAATCACACTAAGAACGGCGCTATATCACAGAAGCAAACATTTCTCTCTGGACTGTCTTCTCTGTTGCATGCTCGGGCCTAAGATTTGACCCAGTGTGAGGCTTCATCCACGGAGGACTCCCCTCCCTTAGAGGCAAGTCAGCCCATCCAGAAAGGGAGGAGCCAGAGGAGTGTGCTGCCTACATCATATAGACAATGAATACCACCACAACACGTAGAAAAACCCACAATACAAGTGTGACAATGGGGAAACAACGCAGGCCAGCATCAGACATAGAGAATGAAGATGACAATTCTGAGGACCAGATAATGACTGAACAACTAATCAACCTCTCAGATAAGGACTTTAGACTAGCAATATGGAAGGTGCTCAACAGACTCCAAGAAACCATGGATCAAGTTGAACAGAACACTAATAAGAACCAAGAAAATATGAAGGCAGAAATGACAAAACTCCAAACTGAAATAACATGTCAACTAACAGGACTGAAAAAGTCAGTAAACGAAGTGAATGACAAAATGGATAAGCTCTGGGACAGGGTATCAGAAGCTGAGAATAGACTTGGTGCTGTGGAAGATGAGATACATAACAATTCCATACAGCAGGAGAGATTGGACAAAAAACTTAAAGCAAATGAGCAGACAATGGAAAAAATTAGTCAAAGAATGGGAACAGACGAAAATAGAAGTCTATGATAAGATCAACAGAAACAACTTAAGAATCATTGGAGTCCCAGAGACCCAGGAAGAAAATTTCCAGGAAGAATCAATGGTCAAGAACATCATTAAAGAGAAACTTCCAGAGCTAAAGAATATATGTGATCAAATCCTGCATGCCCGAAGAGTACCAACCAAAAGAGACCCCAGAAAAACCACCCCAAGACACATCCTAGTCACAATGACAAATCCCACAGATAGAGACAGAATTCTGAAAACAGCAAGATCAAAAGGGGAAATCATGTTCAAGCAAGCTTCCCTGAGATTTACAGCAGACCTGTCACCAGAAACGCTCAATGCCAGAAAGCAGTGGTGGGATATTGTGACAAGACTGAATGAAATGAATGCTTCACCCAGAATACTATACCCAGCAAAACTCACTTTCCGGTTTGATGGAAGAATACACGGTTTCACAGACAAAAAACAGCTCAGAAACTTCACAGACACAAAACCAGTCTTAAGAGAAAAACTTAAAGACCTAATCTAAGACAAGACTACCCAAAAGACACACCAAATTTTGAAATAAAGATGGCGTTAAATCCCAGGACAATTCTTTCTCTCAACGTCAATGGACTAAATGCACCAGTTAAGAGACACAGAGTGGCTAAATGGATCAAAAAACTCAATCCAACCTTCTGCTGCCTACAAGAAACGCACCTGAATAGTCAGAACAAACATAGACTCAAAATAAAAGGCTGGAGAAAAGTTATCCAAGCAAACAACACCCATAAAAAAGCTGGAGTGGCCATACTAATATCAGATAATGCAAACTTTATACTCAGGAAGGTTGTAAGGGACAAAGACGGACATTTTATATTAATCAAGGGGTACGTAGAGCAGGAAGAATTCACTCTCCTAAACATATATGCACCGAATGAGGGGCCAGCAAAATATTTAATACAACTGTTGACAAATCTGAAAAATAATATTAACAACAACACAATAATTGTGGGGGACCTTAACACGACTTTGTCAACACTGGACAGGTCAACCAGACTGAAACCCAACAAGAATATACTAGACCTGAGGAGAGAAATGGAAGAAAGAGGCCTAGTGGATGTATATAGGACACTCCATCCCCAGAAACCTGGATACACATTCTTCTCCAATGTACATGGGACATTCTCCAGGATAGACTACATGCTGGCACATAAAACATACCTCCATAAGATCAAGAGGATAGAAATTTTGCAGACTACCTTCGCTGACCACAAGGCTCTGAAATTATTTGTGAACTCCAAAGGGACTCAGAAGAAACACTTTAACACCTGGAAGTTAAACAGCCTCATGCTCAATAACCAGTGGGTCCGAGATGAAATCAAGGAGGAAATAAAAAGGTTCCTGGAAACAAATGACAATCAGGACACAAACTCTCAGAACTTATGGGACACAGCAAAAGCAGTACTGAGAGGAAAATTTATAGCTTTGCAAGCACACATCAGGAAGGAAGAAGGAGCTTACCTGAGTAGCTTAATGACACAGCTAATAGAACTAGAAAATGCTCAACAAAAGGACCCAAGAATAGGAAGACAGAAGGAAATAACAAAGTTGAGAGCAGAAATCAACGAAGTGGAAACTCAAAAAACAATCCGAAAGATCAACGAAAGCAGAAGTTGGTTCTTTGAAAAAATAAACAAGATTGATAGACCACTGGCAAACCTAACAAAGAAAGAGAGAGAGAGAGAAACTTGATAACTCGTATCAGGAATGAAAAAGGAGAGATCACTACTGATATGACAGAGATTCAAATGGTAATCAGAAACTACTTTGAAAAACTCTACGCCACTAAAAATGAGAACCTGGAAGAAATGGATAAATTCTTGGACTCTTATAATCTTCCACGGTTGAAGGAAGAGGATGTAGTATATCTAAACACCCCCATCACCATTGATGAAATTAAAACAGTAATCAAATGTCTGCCGAAAAACAAAAGCCCAGGTCCAGATGGATTCACTAATGAATTCTATCAAACTTTCCAAGAGGAACTACTGCCAATCTTGGCAAGACTCTTTCATGAAATTGAACAAACAGAAACACTTCCAAATAGCTTTTATGAAGCCAACATCACCTTGATACCTAAACCAGACAGAGACGCTACCAAAAAAGAAAATTACAGACCAATATCACTGATGAATGCAGATGCAAAGATCCTCAACAAAATCCTGGCAAATAGGATTCAATGCCTCGTTAAGAAGATCATCCACTACGATCAAGTAGGTTTCATCCCAGGAATGCAAGGCTGGTTTAACATCCGTAAATCTATCAACATAATACACAACATCAATAACAAGAAAAATAAAAACCACATGATCATATCAATAGATGCAGAGAAAGCATTTGATAAGGTCCAACACCCATTCTTGATCAAAACTCTCAGCAAGATGGGAATGGAGGGAACCTTTCTCAATATAGTGAAGGCCATCTACCACAAGCCAGTGGCAAATATTATCCTCAATGGAGAAAAACTGAAAGCCTTCCCTCTAAATTCTGGCACAAGACAAGGCTGTCCTCTCTCACCACTCCTATTCAACATAGCACTGGAAGTACTTGCTATAGCGATTAGGCAAGAAAAGGATATCAAGGGAATCCAGATAGGAAAGGAAGAAGTCAAGCTCTCACTGTTTGCAGATGACATGATACTCTACTTAGAAAACCCTAAAGACTCTATCAAAAAGCTTCTAGAAACAATAGACTCATATAGCAAGGTGGCAGGCTACAAAATTAACACACAAAAATCAATGGCCTTTCTATACACCAATAGTAATAAGGATGAAATGGACATTAAGAAAACAACCCCATTCACAATAGTACCACACAAACTCAAATATCTTGGAATCAACTTGACTAAATATGTGAAGGACCTATACAAAGAAAACTATAAAACTCTGCTCCAAGAAATAAGAGAAGACACGCGGAAATGGAAACACATACCCTGCTCGTGGATTGGCAGGATTAACATCATCAAAATGTCAATACTCCCCAAGGCATTATACAGATTTAATGCCATCCCTCTAAAGATACCCATGACATTCTTCAAAGAAGTGGATCAGACACTCTTGAAATTCATTTGGAACAATAAACACCCTCGAATAGCTAAAGCAATCATTGGGAAAAAGAATATGGGAGGAATTACTTTTCCCAACTTTAAACTGTACTACAAAGCAACAGTTATCAAAACAGCATGGTATTGGAATAAGGATAGGTCCTCAGATCAGTGGAATAGGCTTGAATACTCAGAAAATGTTCCCCAGACATACAACCATCTAATTTTTGATAAAGGAGCAGGAAATCCTAAATGGAGCAGGGAAAGCCTCTTCAACAAGTGGTGTTGGCACAATTGGATAGCCACTTGCAAAAAATTAAACTTAGACCCCCAGCTAACATCATGTACAAAGGTAAAATCCAAATGGATTAAAGACCTCGATATCAGCCCCAAAACCATAAGATATATAGAACATCACATAGGCAAAACACTACAGGACATTACAGGCATCTTCAAGGAGGAAACTGCACTCTCCAAGCAAGTGAAAGCAGAGATTAACAGATGGGAATATATTAAGCTGAGAAGCTTCTGCACCTCAAAGGAAATAGTGCCCAGGATACAAGAGCCACCCACTGAGTGGGAGAAACTATTCACCCAATACCCATCAGATAAGGGGCTAATCTCCAAAATATACAAGGCACTGACAGAACTTTACAAGAAAAAAACATCTAACCCCATCAAAAAATGGGGAGAAGAAATGAACAGACACTTTGACAAAGAAGAAATACGCATGGCCAAAAGACACATGAAAAAATGTTCCACATCACTAATCATCAGGGAGATGCAAATCAAAACAACGATGAGATACCACCTCACACCCCAGAGAATGGCACACATCACAAAGAATGAGAATAAACAGTGTTGGCGGGGATGTGGAGAGAAAGGAACTCTTATCCACTGCTGGTGGGAATGCTGTCTAGTTCAACCTTTATGGAAAGCGATATGGAGATTCCTCCAAAAACTGGAAATCGAGCTCCCATACGATCCAGCTATACCACTCCTAGTAATATACCCTAGGAACACAAAAATACAATACAAAAACCCCTTCCTTACACCTATATTCATTGCAGCTCTATTTACCATAGCAAGACTCTGGAAACAACCAAGATGCCCTTCAACAGACGAATGGCTAAAGAAACTGTGGTACATATACACAATGGAATATTATGCAGCTGTCAGGAGAGATGAAGTCATGAAATTTTCCTATACATGGATGTACATGGAATCTATTATGCTGAGTGAAATAAGTCAGAGAGAGAGAGAAAAACGCAGAATGGTCTCACTCATCTATGGGTATTAAGAAAAATGAAAGACACCCTTGTAATAATAATTTTCAGACACAAAAGAGAAAAGAGCTGGAAGTTCCAGCTCACCTCAGGAAGCTCACCACAAAGAGTGATGAGTTTAGTTAGAGAAATAACTACATTTTGAACTGTCCTAATATTGAGAATGTATGAGGGATATGTAGAGCCTGTTTAGGGTACAGGCGGGGGTTGGGTGGGGAGGAGGGAGATTTGGGACTTGGGTGATGGGAATGTTGCACTGGTGATGGGTGGTGTTCCTTTTATGACTGAAACCCAAACACAATCATGTATGTAATCAAGGTGTTTAAATAAAAAAAAATTATGCATTAAAAAAAAATCTCTACCAAGGTTAGAATGGGAGGGTCATGCTAAACACACTGTCAGACAAAGAAAGTTTTGGATAATATCACTCAGAGATAGGGTATTGAGAAGTGAGATGTGAAAGCAGATCAAATTAAACAAAAATGAAGCTGAATTACAAATTAAGCAAATTATAGAATCATGTTTTCCAGGGTGGAAAGGAAAAGGACAAAATCAAGCAGGAAACTATAATGTATACATATTGGTACTGTTACTGGTTGTACTGATAGAAATTGCATTTTTAAAACATATACAGAAAAGATGTGTTTATACATATATTGTGTAAGCTAGTGGCATCTTAATTTTAATAATAAAAAATGGATAAAAGCAATTGTGGAGGTTAAACCAACTACTGTTCCTTTCCCTCTTAAAGCCAAGAAAATTTATAAAAGCCCTTATAGAGTCTTCAAAGAAACTCAACATCTGTTTCTCATTAACAATGAAGAAAATTTCTATTTTTTCTGTTTGCATACATTTTAATTAGTATTATTTATAAAATAAATTAAATATAGAATTGGTAAAACTTTGTAGCATAAGTCAAATACCTGCCCTTATAGTAATTATCACAAAACACACTGAATGTTCTTTATCATTGACCTATTATTTCTGTTATAAAACATGACCAGTTTTGGCCTTATAATTTGGATGAGTGCAAGGTTAGGATCTTTATAATATATTAGTCTCACTATACAGAGGAACAAAAACTAGACTAAAAAGTACTTCTCTGGGTACTTCTGTATAAAACCAACAATACCTGTAAAATGAAGAGCAATACTTAGTACTGGAACAACTCAGAGCTTCAAGTCCAAAGTGAAAGACTATATAGCAGGTAGGCACTTGTCTTGCATAGGCCTGAACCAAGTTTGATCCTTATATAGTACCTTATATAGTTCCTTGAACCCTGCTAGGAGGAAGTCCTGGGAACTGCTAGATGTTCTGCCCTCCTCCCAAATCTCTGTGATTCTACCCAACTATTTCATGTGTGTACATGTGAGTACTGAATATAAGTTTCTCACAATTATAATAATTAATAGTTTATTAACTAAAAGATTGCATGGGAAGGAATTAGAAGTGATAGATTTATATTTTAAATGTTTTTTAAATTGAAAATACACATATTAATTTGTTATTCTTTATGATGTGGCAAAGATATGAATGTTTATCTTTCAAGAAGATGAGAATTAAATAAAATTTTTTTGATATAGTCAATACCATTTACCACAAGGCCACAGAAAACGTTATACTTAATAGAAAAAACTTAAAAGCCTTTTCTGTAATATATGGTGCAAAACAAGCTTGTCCACTCTTGCAACTTCTGTTAAATATAGAATTTAAAAAACTTGTCATAGCAATTAGGCAAGAAAAAGATATCAAGAACTTTCATATAAGAAAGATGAAGTCAAGTTCTCACTATTTGTGGATGATATGATACTATATTTAGAAAATCTTAAAGACTCTATAAAAAGCTTCTGGAAACAACAGATTGTTACAATAAAATGGGAGTGTATAAAATTAACACACAAAAATATATTCTTTACTATGTACAATAATGAAGAGAAGAAAGATTTTATAAAAGGAACCCCAATCACAATGGTGCCTCAGAAAAATCAAGTATCTTGAAATCAACTTAACTAAAGTTTTGAAATACCTATTCAAATAAAATGTAAAAATATAAAAAAAACTACAAGAAATAAAAGAAGACACAAAGACATTTTTGGTCATGGATTAGGAGGCTTAATGTCATTAAAATGGCAATACTCTGCAAATCATTGTACAAATTTAATGCAACATCATAGGAATACTTTGTTATTTATCAAAGAAACTATAAGATATTTATATAAAACATAAACCTTTAAGAATAGCTAATGCAATTCTTGGGAAAATGAAGATAGGAGGTATTTTCCCAACTTCAAACTGTACTATAAACTGAAAGTAGTTAAAAATGGGTATTTCAATAAAGACAGACTCTCAGATCAGTAAAATAGATGGATATACTGAGATATATAATAAGTTAATCTTTACTAAAGGAGCAAGAAATACAAAGTGGAGCAAGGAAAGCCTAGTCAACAAGTGGTGATGGGAAAACTGATAAACTTCATGCAAAAAATTAGCTCAGAACTCATTTTAAGGCCATGTACCGTAGAAAATCAAAATGGATTAAATAAATAATATCAGAGCTAAAACTATAAGGTACATAGAAGTTAAATAGGCAAAACACTGCATAACATTGAAGCTAAAGGCAACTTCAAGGACAAAACACCACTGACCAAGCAAGTGGAAGTAAAAATAAATAAATGTGATTACAATATATTAAGAAGCTTCTGCACTTCAAAAGAAATGGTGACAAAATACAGACCATGGGTTGGGGGAAATTATTCACCTAACATTCATCTAATAGAGAGATAATATCTAAGATACATAAGGTACAGCTCTATAGAGCTTAAGAAGAAAGACATCTAACCCCATCAAAAATGGGTAGAAGAAATGAACAGAACTTTTCTCAAAGAAGAAATACAATTGGCCAAAAGCACATGAAAAAAAAAATACTCCACATCATTAATCATCAGGGCGGTGCAAATCAAAACAACAATAAGATATCATCTCACACGACAGAGACTGGAACTTATTACCAAGAACAAGAACAACAAGTACTGGTTATGACAATAAAATGTAACTGGAATGTCAATGGTCCAGCCATTTTGGAAAACAATATGGACGTTCTTCAAAACACTAGAAATTGAACTTCCATATGACTCAGCAAAAATTTCTTCTGAGAATATATGCTAGTGACAGTAGAAAAAGTAGAGGGGAGGGTGAGAAGGAAATTGGGACATTGATAGTAGCAAAAATGCACTGGTAAAGGGATGTGTGTTGGACATTTTATGAATGAAACTGAATGAGAACCACTTCATAGTTACTTCATGATGATTGAACTAAAATTATTAAGAAAAAACACACCAAAAACTAACAAAATTCTTTTTAATGTTCACTATTATATTCATTATGCCTCATCCACAACTTTTAGTTTCTATTATCAGAAGCAAAGAAGAAGATAATGGGCGGAATATATAGATGGGTTCACTTTGATAGAGTAGTGCCATTGCAACTTTGATTGTGGGCATAGTAATATTCATATATATATATATATATAAAGGTGTGAGCTCTCCTGAAAATTTTAATCATTTAAAAATGGTAATTCAATAAAATTTAAGGAATTAAGAATATTTTCCATATGCATCTCAGTGTTTTTAAAATTTCTTTTACTTATAGCAATCTAATTAATACTTTATACCAATAGACAATATTTTGTGTAATACATATCTAAAATTTTTATTATAGTTTAGGAAATCTGGTTAAAGTGGGGTCCAGGTTTATGGTTTTGATGTACAATTTATTATCTACCACCACCACCACCACAAAAGTGACCAATACCCCCATCACTGTCCTTACAACTGCTTGTCAATAAAATTTGTAATCTATAACGTTTGTCTGCATATGATATTATTTGTTACTTTGATTTATGTCTTTTTCATAAATGATACTATATGGTAGTATTTTTCTCTAATTTATTTTGATTAAACTAATATCCTCCAGCTCTATACAGGTTGTGATGAATAGCATTAGTTCATATTTTCTTTTTATTTTATTTTCTAGCTCTAGTTATTTAATGGGAGTAGATTAATGCATTTATTTGACTATATTAGTTCTTCAATAGTTTTTGTTTTTTTTTCATATTTCTAATGGTGCATAATATTCTATCATGTATAGAGGCAGCAATTTCTTTATCCATGTATCTTTTATTAATTTGAGTTGCTTTTGTATTTGTCTATTGTGTTAAGTTCTGCAAAGAACATGTAAAAATAAGAAATATCTTTGGAATAATATTTAAGGGAGGTTAATCCACTGGGAGACATAGAAGTTGCTGCATTGGTTGATTTTCTCACTTAAATAATTCCTTTTACACAGCAGCCAGAATAACCCTTCTAAATCACAAGTTCAATGATACTGTGTCACTGCTGAAAACCCTGCAATCACTTCCTCAGAATAAATCTAGAGTTTGACAATGGTCCACAAGGCCTGCAGTGGCAACCCTCCATCATATCTGACTACTGCAACTTTGCCTTTTGTCTATCAACCCATCTTTCCCTTGCTTATTGTGTCAAGTACATTCATTCTTTGTTCCTCGTCTAGTGAATACTCCAAGCTTATGCTTCATTTTGTTTTTGTATTGGAATCTCCAATTTTTTTCTGTTTTATTTTTTTTCCAGATATTTTCACCCAATGCTTTTTCATTTTATTTTGAACTTAGCTCAAGTATTTCCTTATTATCCTTACTGGATTATCTTAATAAAATAACATCCCCTGTCATTAGGGTGATGACATCATCTGTCATCTGTCAGTTTGTCTTATTCTATTTTATTTTTATTTATTTATTGTAATCAATATTTTATTTTTCCCCTATAATCCCTCTCCCCACAACACTCAGAATAAATTGTGTAGTTACAGGATTTTGTATTGCTTGTCATCTGCCATATCCCCCAAATCTAAAACAGTGATTAACACACAGAGTAGTAGTTTATAATAATTGAATGACTTTGACTATGAGGTTTAGGGAATGCAAACTAATTCAATAGAGCGCAACTTCAACATCAATAGAAGGTTGTATCTGTTATATAGAGTTTGGCATTAAAGTCTTGACTTCAAATGATTTTTGCATGCACTCTGCCTGGCTTTTGGCCTGGGTTCCCTTCTGAATATGGATAAGTGGGCATTGAGCACTGTCGCAGGATTATTGTTAAGTTAAACCTTCTTTACAGTTAATTTTAGGGGTGGAGGTCACTGATAGCAAAGTTGAATGTCAGATTAGCCTTAGTCTTTATATGCCAGCAGCATCTATAAAAGAAGAATGATTTACTCTCTTTTATTTTAAATACTTTTTGTACTTTTTAAATCATTCTGGTAGGAAAAAATGTCAAGTAGGAAATACCATTGCTGACAATTTTCTTATGTATTGTTCCAAGCTGAGTGGTTGATGGAGAGGAATTGAACCCTGGGGATAATTTTTAAGGAACGGAAATAAAAGCAGATGGAAAGCAGTTATAGATAAAGCTACTTATGTCTCTGTCACTCTTATGGACATGGGCATCTACTGATGAGGACTATCCCAAGATCTATTCTCCTTTTTCACTCTGCTTTGTTTTTGTGCATGACCACTTAATTCCTAGATTGTGACTTAGATAGCTACCAGGATACTAAGCTGGCTGTTGAGGAACAAAACTATTGAGAAAATCTTGGGAGAACTAAAAAGTCTAGTTTTTAGTGATTAGTTCTCCTCATTATACATGATCCAGAAGCCCTGAATTCTGTGGTAAAGCCCACATACAGAATATAGACTCTTTACAGAGAAACTGGACTCTATGGTAGAAAGTCCAAGTATACAGAAATATTTTACTTCGGATGAAAATAAAAACAAGGTAGTATCATGGCATTAATTGGAAGATAAAAAGCTTTTTATGTACTTTTAATATACCGAATCCTTTTCTCAATATAAGAAAAGTCAATATTTGACTTTCAGTTAAATGAGCAAGTACATAGGGGATTTTGACTTTTTAGGCACTTTTGGCCCCTTTTCTCAAGCATTTGAGATGGTCAAAGAGGAGCCATGTTTTTTTTTTTCCTCTCTCACATCTTTCAGCATAAAAATTCCATAAGAAGAATTTAGGAAAGACTTTCCATATAAGAGTTTTAACAGAATAAAAGCACCCCAAATACTGAGAGAAAATATTTGCCCATATAACAAAAGGTTTTATGTATCCAAGACACACAAAGCACTGGTAAAACTGGACAAAGAAATAAGTCAGAGAGAGAGAGAGAAAAACCCAGAATGGTCTCACTCATCAGTGGGTTTTAAGAAAAGTGAAAGACATTTTTGCAATAATAATTTTCAGGCACAAAAGAGAAAAAAGCTGGAAGTTACAGCTCACCTCATGAAGCTCACCGCAAACAGGGATGAGTTTAGTTAGAGAAATAACTACGTTTTGAACTATCCTAATAATGAGAATGTACGAGGAAAATAGAAAGCCTGTCTAGAGTCCAGGCAGGGGTTGGGTGGGGAGGAGGGAGATTTTGGACATTGGTGACGGGAATGTTGCACTGGTGATGGGTGGTGTTCTTTACATGACTGAAACCCAAATACAATCATGTATGTAATAAAGTTGGTTAAAAAAAAAACTGGACAAAGAAAAAAAATCTACCTTATATTAAAAAAAATAAACGAGAAGACAGATAAACAGACACTTTCTCTAAAAAAGATATGTGGACGGCCAATAGGTATTTGAAAAAAGTGCACTGTGTAACTAAACATCAGAGAAATGCAAGTCAAATCAATACATATCGTCTCATACAGTGAGAGTGGCATGCAATCACAAAGAACAAAACACAAGCAGAGTTGGGGCTGGATCAATAACACAGTGTGTAAGGCTTTTGCCTTGCACATGGGTGGCTTTTGTTCAATTCCTGGTGTGCCAGGAATGATTTCTGAGCGTAGAGCCAGGAGCAACCCCTGAGCACCACCAGGTGTAATTCAAAAGCCATAAGCCAAAAACAAAAACAAAAACAAAAACAAAAAACAGCCAGAGTTGACATGGAGAAGGAGGAAGAACCTTCATACATCGCATTTGGAAAGGTCTACTGACTGAACTTTTTTAGAGGACTATGGGCACTTCTCAAGAAACTTAGATATGAGCTTCCATATGCTAAGCAATTCCACTTCTTGGCATCTGCTTCAAATGCAAAGAAAATTCTATTCAGGAAAAGAAAGCTGGATTGCTATGCTCATTACAGTGTTATTCACAATAGCCAAAATCTGGACAATCCTAAGGAAAAAATTGGGAAAGAGAAAAGTTAAGGAAATAAAAAGTTAGTACAAATATATGGAGTTAAACACCTTGAATGCACAAACACCACATACTTCACCACAGAACTACTGAGTGTTTCGCTAGAGATTTCTTAGCACAGTAAGGGGACCTTTTGGCCCACAGCACGAGGTCCAAGCATTGAACTCTCTGGTCCTGACCAACAAGCTGAGTATTTCCCACAGTGGCCCTGAACCCTGAATCTCAATGGAGAAGGTATGAGTTTACATAAGTATATATATATATATATATATATATATATATATATATATATATATATATATATATATATATATATATATACTTGTGTGTATATATATGTATACACACACATATCCCCTCTGCCAGAAACACCTCATGTGCTTGATTTTGAATTAATTTTTTGAACATTCAGTAACATTTTACCCAACAAAAGAAATGTCCATTTTTTGCATTCATTCACGTTTTGTTTTGCCACAAAGTTTAAGAAACTAGCATAAAAATGGACATCTTAATTAAAAATGTATACACATATTTTATATTTCCTTCTGTATTGTTGTGGTGTTTCAAATATCTTTTCATGTCCTCTCTCAAACTGAGGTTAAAAGCCTCTAGAAGGACTCCACCTATTTTCAACGTATTTGACTTCTTTTTATTTATTTATTTATTTATTTATTTATTTATTTATTTATTTATTTATTTATTTATTTATTATTTTGTACCCCATTCTATTGCTTTTCTTTTCTTCAAACAAAACCACATAACTCAAATTATCTAGCTCTGCCTCTCAAATAGAGGGGGAAGCAAGGGAGGGTACCGGGACCAAACAGATATATTATCACTAATAGTAAGCTAGACTAAAGAGGGGACCACCTACTCTAGCAGCCCGGGGGGTGATGGTGGGGGATACTGGCTGCAGAAGGGAATGAGGGTGGGGGGAAAGACAAATTTGGTGATGGGTATTCCCCTGATTCAATGTTAGTATGTACCTAAAATACTACTGTGAAAGATATGTAAGCCATTATGATCAAAATAAAAATTAAAAAATATATATCACATATTTTTAGGCTAATACTTGAATAGAATTGCTTACTGGTCATTTGTATTTAGGTATTTAGTTGAAAAAAATAAATGTGTGGTTGGAAGCCTTTGCCTACATCTGGTTAAAACATTTTGTTAATAGTTTTTGAGGTAAGGGTCTTATCTTTTTAAATAGCTCTTATCACTATTTAAAAGTGAGCTGAAAGTTGATATTTCTATATTGAAAAATGAAGCGTTATTGGTTATGAGTATATTTGGGACCAAGATGCATCTTTATCACCCACCTTCTTTCTTCTTTCTCCCTTACTGGCTCATTGAGGTATATTAGCTCAGTTTTTCAAGACCACCAATAAAGTTATTTTGGACTCTTCTTGGGAAGTTTCTGTGCATTTTTTATGGGATCCTTATAATTGGACCAGATACATTGCTGAGACCTTCTTCTTCTTCTTTTTTTTTTTTTTTTTTTAGAATGTAAAGCATCTTAACACTCAGACAAATTTATATATGTGGATCGATTAAGTAGCAAACAGTGAATACAATTCATAGATTACAGGGACTAAAGTTTACCTTAATCCCCAATCTGTAATGACCAGTTCACTGTACTTCATGGAGAGTATCTGGGCATTTTAAATGTTCCAAAATAATTAGAATTTCTTGTCTTTCACAATATGTTTTATTATTTGAAATTATACTTGCAGGTGAGAAGACTGTAAGACAGATTTTACCTCAGATCCTTGAAACAATAACCCAAAACTATTATATAAGTAGTTTTAAATTCTAATAACTACATAATACAATATTTATTACATGTTCACTTGTGCTTGTCAATTTGTTCCTTATTGTGTGTATTCTAGAAGATTTTCTCTGACTCATGGCATGCCAAATAACATATTTATTAGCTTCCTTTCTCCATCCAGAAGATAGTTGCACTTTTATAAAGCTGTAATAGATTTTTAATTTATCCTTATGGGAATTAAAAGTCTTTATTAAAACACAAGAATGAAATGTGTATATGTCTCCTATCTGAATTAAAATTTTCTCTAAAGTTTTCTTCAGAATCTCAAATCTCTCTCAAGAGAATAGAAGTAGCTCTCTTGGCTTGAAGCTTTTGGCTGATGCAGATATTCTGAATCTGAGGCTTATTGAATAAAAAAGGGGGCATTATGGATAATCTTATAATATTTTCCAAAACTTGATAATTTTTTTTGGTAAATACATTGAATTGGAGTTAAGTATCTTATAACATGTTTTAGATATATTATGGAACTAAGTGAGTTTCTAAGGTCACAAGCAAAAGTAGGTATATAGTAATAATGTATAGCATCAGCTTTGCTGAAGGACAAACTCTTGAATATTGAAGAGTAGATATGGTTTTTATCACAGAAAAAGTTTACATAATATTTTATATACTTTTTATTTAAAGCATGTTACTTAAAGCATATTAACCTTGGGGCAAAATTATTTATAGTTAAGTTTTAGACATAAAATATTTCAGTACCTGGTCCGGAGCGGTAGCACAACAGTAGGGCATTTGCCTTGCACGCATCTGGCCCAGGACAGACACAGATTCGATTCCTGGCATCCCAGATGGTCTCCCTAGCCAGGAGCAATTTCTGAGCACAGAGCCAGGAGTAACTCCTGAGCGTTGCCAGGTGTGGCTCCCCCCCCCCCAAAAACAACTTTTAGTACGAAACCCACCACCAGTGTGAATCATCCTCCAAAAATATCCCAGAGTCTGCCCCAAACAACCCCTACCCCACCAGCCTGCATCATAATAGGCATCTATTTAAGTTTGATTGTTAAAATTTGGTTTCATTGTTGTTGAAACTGTGGCTTAGATATTAGGTTCTGTCCTTTTTCAATACCACCAATGCACCTGATTCGTCATAGGAACTTGGCTTAAGTGTCAGATGATCGGACAATGGTCATTCACCCCTGAACCTTGGATCCCATCTATAAAACCAGCCTGGTTTTCTGTAACAGCACCACGAATCAGACTTCTACCAGGGAAGGTTCTAATGCTACCCTGGCACCAACTTGCTCCAGAGTGGGTTCATATGACATCCTGATGACTTGGAAACAGCAACAACTTGCTTTCAGGGCAGGGTTCCCTGCATCACCACCTAATAATGAGATGAAACCAGAAGATGCTCCATCACACCCTGGCTTTTACATAGGATGTGTGAAAAACCCATGATCTCTAACTACAAAAATCTGACTGTAACAACCATGATTGAAAAGAATTTTTACTGGGACCACAGGAAAAAACTTTAGGGTTAGACAACTTAGTATGCCAGGAATCTGTAATTGGTCTTATGAGAGGGTACTTCCCTGGATTTCCCTGTTTTTAGTAAAAAAAAGGTTTTTCTTTTCTAGTTACCCCATGGAAATACACCTATGGAAGAAAAAAACCTGCCACATTCACACACACACATACTCTATTTTTCTTTCTTTGTTTTTTCTTATTTTTCTTTTTTATCTTTTCACTAGGGCACCTGCCTTTATAATAGAACCTTGGGACAAAGTCAATGGCAACAGAGCCAAGAGACCTTGACTTTAACAATGGCCCTTTTATACTGGCATACCAAGGGTAAAAGCCTGGTGGTATAGGATTCACACATGGTGGGAAAGGCCCTGATTCACTGCATATCTAAAATTCAACTATGAAGGATTTTATAGATTAACATGGTTTCAATAAAATAAAATTAAAAACAAAAACAACTGTCTCTCATGAGCAACCTTATAAACTAGGGTGCTTAAATAAAGTGATTTTAAAATTCTAAAAAGCCCAGTAAATAATAATTCTACCATGTTAGAACTTTAAATCTACTTGGGAATTGACAAATATCTGTAGCACACAAAACTGCATTTATCTAAGAAGTAAAGATCATAGAATACCATTGTGAGGCTACCTCATATATATCAGTTAATCCTTCTTCATAAAGCATTAGTATCAGCAAAAAATAACAAATCACAAACTCTCTCTCTCTCTCTCTCCCGGGATTCGAACCAACCACCGCCACTGTGCTATCTCTCCGGGCCCTCTCTCTCTCTTTCTCTCTCTCCCTTTTGTAGAAGCAGACAGGTAAGTGGGAGGCTAATGGAGTTCGATGTTAGGTAAGGGTATTGGTGAAGGAATGTAGACACTGGTGAAGAAATGGCTATTGAAGCACTGTATGCCTGAAACCCAATCATTAATAACTTTATAATTTCACAGTGACTATAATAAAAAATATATCACTACCAATTGCAGGTTTTGAGGAATGTTGGGGAGTGCATTTTTTCCCCAAGAACACACCTTACTGAGAGATGTTTGTGGAGTCATGTCCCCACACATGGTTACAGCTGCGGAATTGATTTCCGAAAGTGCACCCTGTTTGCTAAGTGAAGGTATGAAAGTGAAATGAGAGTCTACATTCTCAATGAGACTTTCTATGTTCTAATGGGTCAAAATAATACTAACTGGCTTTGGTAGAGAAGTTACAGGGTTAATGACTAAAGAAAGGAGTTCTTGTAATCAATATAGTCCTCTGGCTTTATTGATTAGAATCACCTTCTTATTTTGCAGCTAAGATTTTTTTTTATCCCATTCAAAACACAGACACCCTGGGGGACCATTAAGTAAATAGGCATTTAAGATTTTTTTTTCATTGCCACGAAAGTAGTTAATTATTATTAGTGCCTAAAAGTCTCAATTTAGACAGAACATCTGAATGAATACACTGCTGAAATGGTAGTGACAGGTCTGCTATGAATGAATGCTAGTTTGTAGTTTATTGAGAAAATTCTGGTCTCTCCTGAGAGTTGTGAAGGTGGATGACTCCACATTTAGAAAAAAGAAACTTGTAGAACTCCTCTTCAAGGGAGCTGAAGTGACACAGCTTTTCCAAGTATTTCATGTCTTTTGCAGACACTACTATTGTATGCACAAGCAGCTCACTTCAGAACCTGTTTAAAGAAATAGAAAAAGAAATAGAAACTCTTTAAACACCATAGGGTGTGCCAGAGCAATAAAACATTGGTTAGGACTTTTGCCTTGCACACTGCTGATTTGATTCAATCCATGGCATTCCAATATGGTTCCGTGAGCACTGCCAGGAGTAATTCCTAAGTGCAGAGCCAAGACTAATTCCTGGCCACTGCAGGGTATGAGCCCTCAAGCATACCCTCAAACGAAGACAACAGGTCAATTTTACTTGATTTCAGGAAATAAATTTATCTCAGATCAATTTAATTTTATTTAATGTTGTACGTTAGGACAAAAATCACATGCAAACTAGTTTTAGACACTGAAAAATTTAATTTTGCATATTTGAAAAAATACTTAGGGTTTAAAACATATCTTTTCACTGTCTATTAATCACACATAATTTGACACCTTTATAATTTTGTGCCTCTATTATGATTAAGATTGTGCCTAGTGCTCTTGAAGTATGATGATTCATTGAGCATATTATTAATTTAGTGGATATAAAATGTTTTCATATTTGATATAAAACTATCAAATTTAATACTTATTAAATTCATAGTTAAAATTAATATTTATTAAATTCAAAGTTCAGAGGTCTATTTATATTTTTTATTAATGGCACTTGAATTAATTTTATATCATTATTAAGGTAAATGGTCTGTAGTTGTATGGTTATCTATACTTTTGGTGTACAAATTTGCTTTAACTACTCACCAAATTTTACAGATAATTATATGCAACAGGGACTGGAAACACAAAACAGCAGGAGTGAACTTATCTTGAACAAGGCTGACTTAGGCTCAATATTGACATCCCATATTCTTCCCAAACTCTGCCCAGGAGTAATTTTGAGCACTGAGTCATGAAGTAGCACTGAGCACTGCTGGGTATGAACCAAAAACCAAAAAATAAAAAATTTAACGAAGACATTGAAACATAGCTGTAGTATGATATAGCTACTCAACTCCTATGGGATATATCCAAGGAGAATTAAAAATATCTTAAAAAATACCCCAGCAATATTTATGTTTGTAACAAAAATTAGGTGCGATAGGCTTAAACACAGAAACTAACCATGTAACAGAGTGTGAATGAAAAATCAAATGAGCAAGATACATCCAAAGAGAATATATTTAGCAATATATATATAAATAGTTATGAACTCAAGGCTTTAACCGCAGATGAACTTTGGAAAATTATACTCTAAGTGAAAAAATATAGTTACAAAAGCCTGAATATTGTGACTATTTTATGATTATTTATATAAGTTACATGATTATTTATATATATAAATGGTTTTAAATTATATACGTGAAACATCACATAGAAAGATACAAAAAGGTAGATATATTATTGATTCCAGGAGTAGCATTGGGAAGTAGAAATTGCTTGTAATTTTTTTTGGAGTGGGGAAAATATTCTGAAATTAACTAGAGGTTATGGTTACACAATCTAACAAATATATGATGCTTAAATCGATTTATAAAAATGAAATGCTAGAATTTGTATGAACAATATATGGAAAAATATTAAAAGTGAAAAAATTTTGTACATAAAAGTGGGTTTTATGGTATGTGATATGAAAGATAAAATTTTGGGAGCCAGAAAATTATAATAGCGAGAGGGACGATTGCTTGCACCTTGCTAACAGGGGTTCAAGTCCCAGCATCCCAGTTGTACCCCAAGCTCAGGAGTGATTCCTGAGCACAGAGCCATGATTCTTGAGCATCACTGGGGTGTGTTGAAAAAAAAATAAAAAGAAAAATATATTTTAAAATTTTCTTTCATTTTATTAATTTATTTTTAACTACATTAAGCACCATGGTTATTATTCATGAGTGAGTTCAATAATATAATGTGCATCACCCTTTACCAGTGCACATTTCCAGCCACTAATGCCCCTAGTTTCTCTTCCACCCCACCCCACTCACTGCCTGCGTCTAGGGCAGACATTTTATTTCTTCTTCTTGTTCTTGTTCTTGTTCTTCTTCTTCTTGTTCTTTGTTCTTCTTGTTCTTGTTCTTGTTTCTTGTTCTTCTTGTTCTTGTTCTTCTTCTTCTTCTTCATGTTCTTCTTCTTGTTCTTGTTCTTGTTCTTGTTCTTGTTCTTCTTCTTCTTGTTCTTCTTCTTCTTGTTCTTCTTCTTCTTGTTTCTTCTTCTTTCTTCCTTCTTCTTCTTTCTTCTTCTTCTTCTTCTTCTTCTTCTTCTTCTTCTTCTTCTTCTTCTTCTTCTTCTCCTCCTCCTCCTCCTCCTTTTCTTCTTCTTTTCTTCTGCTTCTTCTTCCTCTACTCCTTCTTTTCTTCTTCCTCTCCTCCTCCTTCTTTTGTTCTTCTTCCTCTCCTTCTTTTCTTCTTTCTTTCTTTCTTTCTCTCCCTTTCTTTCTTTCTTTCTTTCTTTCTTTCTTTCTTTCTTTCTTTTTCTTTCTTTCTTTCTTTCTTTCTTTCTTTCTTCTTTCTTTCTTTTCTTTCTTTCTTTCTTTCTTTCTATATTTCTTTCCTTCTTTCTTTCTTTCTTTCTTCTTTCTTTCTTTTTTCTTTCTTTCTTTCTGTCTTTCTTTTTCTTTCTTTTCTTTCTATCTTATTTCTTTCTATATTTCTTTACTTCTTTCTTTCTTTCTTTCTTTCTTTCTTTCTTTTTTCTTTCTTCTTTCTTCTTTCTTTCTTCTTTCTTTCTTTTTTCTTTCTTTCTTTCTTTCTTTCTTCCTTCTTCTTTCTTCCTTCCTTCCTTCCTTCCTTCCTTCCTTCCTTCCTTCCTTCTTCCTTCCTTCCTTCCTTCCTTCTTCTTCTTTCTTTCTTTCTTTCTTTCTTTCTTTCTTCTTTCTTTCTTTCTTTCTTTCTTTCTTTCTTTCTTTCTTTCTTTCTTCTTTCTTTTTCTTTCTTTCTTTCTTCTTTCTTTCTTTCTTTCTTTCTTTCTTTCTTTCTCTTTCTTTCTTTTCTTTCTTTCTTTCTTTCTCTTTCTTTCCTTCCTTCTATCCTTCATTCCTACCTTCCTTCCTTCCTTCCTTCCTTCCTTCCTTCCTTCATTCCTACCTGCCTTCCTTCCTTCCTTCCTTCCTTCCTTCCTTCCTTCCTTCCTTCCTTCCTTCCTTCCTTCCTTCCTTCCTTCCTTCCTTCCTTCCTTCTTCCTTCTTCCATTGGTTTGCTAGCAACTTACCCAGGAACAAAAATATGGAAAAATACAAGTATATTTTGAATTATAGGCAATAAGTATTCAGGTTCAGTCACTGTGACTAAAACCATTCCTGAATTAAATATATGGTCTTTGTCTTCAAGGATATTATTTATATGACCATAAAACATCAAACAACTAGAAAATAAATGGTGCATTAGAATGCGAGTTTCAACAAGCAGCTATCTATCAAGTTATTTAGATATAAAGATAAGAACAAGTTGCCTATCAAAGATTGATTTGGGGGGACCTACTTCATAGGTTTGGTTATGATAAATCTTTAATATATTTCTGACATTGTATTTTTAAAACAAAGGTTTAGATGTTGAAGAACCCTTACTTTGGTTTTCTTTTCTTGTCGATTTTTGCTCATTTTGGAGTCATTCCTGGTTGTGTTTAGGGTTTATTCCTGATCTCTCAGAGATCACTATTGGTAGGTTTAGAGTAGCATATGGGATGCCAGGGATTAAGCACAGGTCAACCACATTTAAGGGAAGTGTCCTACTTGTTGTACTGTGTCACACCCCTCCTCTCCTTGCCATTTGAAAAACTTTCTGGTCATTTCCAGTGACTGCACCATATGACTAATTCTGCCTAGTGGGTTGAAATTACAAGTTACTATTATCACTCCTGTCTTAACAACACATATACATATTAAAAGCTCTAGAATTATCTTTCATTATGATGCCAATTGAGGGGATCCTATGTCCAGACAGCTCAAATGCAGGATGGTGCATCTTTGTCCTACTTCTTTAGGTTGAGTAGAATAACTTTGCACAAAGCTCATTCCCTATTTATAAGTAGGACACTTGTCTTGCAACATGACCAACCTCGGTTTGATCCCTTATGATGCCTTTGAGTACTGCCAGGAGTAATTTTCAAGTGTAGATTCAAAAGTAAATCATGAGCATTGTGGGGTATAGCCCCTCTCCAAAAAACAAATAAAAACAGCAGAAAAAAATTTACATTAATGATAAATAAACCTCTGTTAAACTCCCAAGATGTTAGTGTTTTCTACTTTTTTCGTGATTATTAACTATGATTGAGAATCATTATTAGATATGATAAATGCTAAAAAATTGGAAAGGGAAGAGAATCTAAGTTTGGGTTAATCAGAAAATACATAATAGAAGAATCTGAGGTAAGTCTTTAAAAGATAGAAAAGTTTGAGACAGAGGCCAATGAGTCAGACATGTGGACTGAGTGATGTCATAAATGACATGGAGACAGAGAGAAATAAGAATATAGTTTATCTTATTTTCTCCTTTATAAGTGAATTAAGACTTCTTTGCTTTTAGATGTGCTCAGAGGTCTGCTGTTTCAATTTTTTTGATTGTTAAATGCTATTTTCTAGTTGAACAAACTGGAATCATGTACAATATCATAAAATAAGTATTTTAACAAATAGTAAATCATTTCAGTGCTCCATTTATTCTGAAGGGCAATTGTTCTCTTCTTACAAAAAGAATATGGATACATCTTCAGTGGAATTAGGGAAAGTTAATTTATGGAAGGCTTGAATGCCAGAGTAAAGTTATCCTCCCCTGCTACACTAAGAATGAAAACTATAGATTTCCTTCAGAATTTGTAACCAAATGATTTTCTCCATCTAAAATAACAATGTCTGTGGCCAGTAGGGTATCAATTTTTGCCTCTGCCAAACTGTCTTTACCATTTTGTGCATGTTCTTAGCTTCCCATTTTCCATTTTCCAATCTTTTATCGTATCAGGAACGAAGCAGGGAAATAATTTTTGCTGAATGCCTTAGGTGTGCCACACATGTTTTAATAGCTGGCTCCTCACCTGGTTCCTGATGATAGTTATCTGAGAGGTTACTATTTTCCTCAGAGCACTGAACCTGGTAATTAAGAAAGTATCCCAGAATTAGACAATTAGAAATTGGTGAAGCTCAGATTCAACAAGGATCATCTATTACTTCGATATCCTTTGTATGATACTCAAAAAGCTCAGTGAACTAGAAAATTGATTTTATTATTATATCTTTCTTGTCACAAAATTGCATAATTTCTTTAATTGAAAACAAAAGATTATATTTAAAAATCTCTCAATAGCTCACAATATATGTATAATCTTACTCAAACGAGTCTTAATGCAAGAAAGACCAAGTAATTGCTACCGGAAGGGGGATACTAGAGAAAACTTGCTTCCACTATATTTTTGTTTGTTGAGAGTGAAGAAGTGGATGTGACTCAAAAATAATTAAAATATTATTATTTTACCATGTTAGCTCTTGAAGGATTCTAAATAATTATGGAATTATTAGAATTATATAGCATAGGATTTTGGTGGCTCACAAATACTTTATGGTGGAATGAAATTGGGACAGCAAAAATTAAATCAACGGTTTTAATGCTAAATGGCATATTCATTTATTCATAATATATATACAATTACCAACACATATGATTCACTGCATAGGTGCTGCAATTATAGTATTAAATGAAAAAACTCCTGTCTGCTTTCATCTTAGAGTACATGGAACTTCAAGAGTTAACAAAAAATATATATATATTACTGTCCCTAACATTCTAGTTCCTAGAACCTGTATGTTGACTTCCATAACAGAAGAGACTTTATAACTGTAATTAAGATAAGGACCTTGAAACTGACACATTGTTCTGATTATTTGTATGTTCCCAAAGAAAGTATGGAGTTCTAAAAAAAAAAAAGAATGTTTTAGAGATGGGTACATAGGAATAGTACAGGGCATATGTCTAGCATGTACCTTACATGAATTTTTCTGATACTGTAGGGTACCCTGAGTATCTCATTGTGTAGCCCTGAAAGCACCCAACACTGCTCCAGAGGTCTACAGTATCAAAGGCTTATGGCTCCAGAGGTCTACAGCATCACTGGGGTGGTCTAAGTATCTCTGGCAGTACAGAGCCCAAGCAGCAATGCTCTTCATCAAGGATGTTTAGCTGAGACTCACCAGTGGAGTCCAAACATCCTGGCCATAGCTTGAGAGGCCCAATAAAAAAATGGGCAAAGACATTCTATGCTAGCAAGTGCCTTACCTCCTGGACTATCTCTTTGGTCTTGTATATATGTGCTCTTTTAAGTCATTCAGTCTTGTGTAGCTTTTTATTAGCAGCCACAGAAAACAAATAGTATATTAATACATTTTCTGAGAATAATAATTACTCTTAAGAAGGTGACACCAGAGCTGATTGCTGGTTATTGCCATTGGGCATTATTACCTGTTTTATTTTTTTTTCTAATACTGTAACCGTACAGGGATACTCTGAAGAGATGATAATTGGCAGAAACATAATTGGTCGGGAGCCAGTAAGAGTCCCATTGGACAGAAGCATCTAAAGCAAAAATAACATGACTAAAAATCTGTGGGCTGCTTTCCAACACACTATAAGTTGATCAGAAACAAACGTTCTTCATTCATGAGCTCATTCACATTCAGTAGCTCATTAATGGACTATTCAATGGATGCTCATTGAATAACTCTGATGTGCCAAGCACTGTTCTTAGTATTGGGGAATACAGGAATGAATAGGTCATGTCCACACTGGTCAGTTCCTCAAAATCTGGTTATACATGTGTGTGGAATGCTCTGCTCCAGAGGAAAGTATCAGGTGCTTTTTTTTTTTATATATGTTGCCATTAGATTCTAGGGAGAACACCAAATCTGATACAAAACTCATATAAAACCCACCAAAATTTGGATGTACTTGCCCTACCAGATGTTGGTAATATCTGTTCAATATTCCTAGAACAATCAATACAGTATAATCTTGCACAATTCAAAGTTTGTTTTACAGGGATGGAGTAATAACACAGCAGGTAGGGTATTTGCCTTGCATGCATCTGATCCAAGTTCGATCCTCATCATCTAAGGTTTCCTGGGCCTGCTAGGAGCTATTTTTGAGCAAAGAGCCAGGAGTAACCCCTTAGCACCGCCAGGTGTGGTCCAAAGATAAAAACAAAACAAAAAACCCTCAAAAGCAACCAAATTAAAATGTTTGTTTATTTGTACCAAAATATTTAAGTTAAATATTAATAATTTATTTAATATTAGTGTATCAATTTTGGACACTTGACACCATTCTTTTTTAATTAATTTTTTTATTAATGACTTCATTGGAGATACTATAATTTTTTAAGTTTTTTATTAATATCTTTATTTAAACAGCCTGATTACAAATATGATTGTCGTTGGGTTTCAGTCAAGTAAAGAACACCCCCCCCCCTTCACTGGTGCAACATTCCCACCACCAATGTCCCAAATCTCCCTCCTCCCCACCCCATCCCCGCCTATACTCTAGACAGGCTTTCCACTTCCCTCATTCATTCACATTGTTAGGATAGTTCTCAGTGTAGTTATTTCTCTAACTGCACTCACCACTCTTTGTGATGAGCTTCATGTTGTGAACTGGACCTTCCAGCCCTCCTCTCTTTGTCTCAGGATTATTGCAAAAATGTCTTTTATTTTTCTTAAAAATCCATAGATGAGTGAGACTATTCTGCATCTATCTGTCTCCCTTTGACTTATTTCACTCAGTATAATAGATTCCATGTACATCCATGTATAGGAAAATTTCCTGATGGCTGCATAATATTCCATTGTATATATGTACCACAGTTTCTTTAGCCATTTATCTGTTGAAGGGCATCTTGGTTGTTTCCAGAGTCTGGCTATTGTAAAAAGTGCTGCAATGAATATAGGTGTGAGGAAGGGATTTTTGTATTGTATTTTTGTGTTCCTAGGATATATTCCTAGGAGTAGTATAGCTGGATCGTATGGGAGCTCGATTTCCAGGTTTTGGAGGAATCTCCATAATGCTTTTCATAAAGGTTGGACTAGACGACATTCCCACCAGCAGTGAAAAAGAATTTCTTTCTCTCCACATCTCTGCCAGCACTGCTTGTTATCATTCTTTGTGATGTGTGTCAATCTCTGTGGCATGAGATGGTACCTCATAGTTATTTTGATTTGCATCTCCCTGGACACCATTCATTCTTTAGGTGACTTGTTTTCTGTAAAGTTAAAAACATATATCTCTATGACATATAAATACATACATACATACATATATACACATGGAAACTACCTTATTCAACCTTTTCGATGTACTTGATTCTATGCAAACATTTTTCTTACGAGAGATATTTTTTCTTAAACTTACTAATTTAGACAAGAAATTTAGTAAGAAAGTAATTTAATAAGAAAGATAAGCAAGAATGTATCAAGTTACCATTCTCTTCAAACAACTGTTGCTTCTCTAAATCAAAATTAATTTCAATTAAGGCAAATGATATAACCTTGCACTGCAGACTGACTCTTGGAAATGGTGAATTTTAAGAGTGATATATAATTTTTGTTTTATTGGCCTCAGGTTAACTCTGGCTCCTTTCTTATTTTAGAAGCTGAATTGTGTTGTGCTACTCTTCAGCCTAAGTCATTTAGAGTAACCCCTGGTGGAAATTATTCTTTTACATGCACTTATCTGGAAAATTTCTAGGTATCTGGATCTCCAGTGACAAAGTATAGGAGGGAACAAGATTCATGCTGTTTGAGCTGAGGAAGTGTATAACCATTTCTTTATCTCCTTCCTATCTCTCTCCTCCTAGGCCTGAACTATTATCACTTCCAGCACTTTAACAATTTGGGATCTTCCCCAGAATAGCTCAAGGTACTCTAGGAATTGAAAGCATAAAAATGTCCCTCTAGAAATTTAGTAATAAATTTTCTGGCTTTCAAAGTCTTTTTGCTTATGGGCTTTGTTTGTTCATCAACTTTCTTTGCTTTTAGTTTTGCTCTCCCTTAAAACTTGAAAACTAAAATGTCAAGAAAGCATTTTGGAATCCTCATACACATTACTTCAAATGCAAAGCATCTCAGACAACATCAAGAACTTTTTCTATTAAGGCCATTATTTGCTGAACATTTGCTTGCATCTTGTTTCTCGAAGAGAAGGAAGGCAACACTTAGTGTAAATATAGAAGGTGTTTTATTTATTTTTTTTAATATTTTTGTTATTTAAACACCTTGATTACATACATGATTGTGTTTGGGTTTCAGTCATGTAAAGAACACCACCCATCACCAGTGCAACATTCCCATCACCAATGTCCCAAGTCTCTCTCCTCCCCACCCGACCCCCGCCTGTACTCTAAACAGGCTCTCCATTTCCCTCATACATTCTCATTATTAGGACAGTTCAAAATGTAGTTATTTCTCTAACTAAACTCATCACTCTTTGTGGTGAGCTTCCTGAGGTGAGCTGGAACTTCCAGCTCTTTTCTCTTTTGTGTCTGAAAATTATTATTGCAAGAATGTCTTTCATTTTTCTTAAAACCCATAGATGAGTGAGACCATTCTGCGTTTTTCTCTCTCTCTCTCTCTCTGACTTATTTCACTCAGCATAATAGATTCCGTGTACATCCATGTATAGGAAAATTTCATGACTTCATCTCTCCTGACAGCTGCATAATATTCCATTATGTATATGTACCACAGTTTCTTTAGCCATTCGTCTGTTGAAGGGCATCTTGGTTGTTTCCAGAGTCTTGCTATGGTATATAGTGCTGCAATGAAAATAGGTGTAAGGAAGGGGTTTTTGTATTGTATTTTTGTGTTCCTAGGGTATATTCCTAGGAGTGGTATAGCTGGATCATATGGGAGCTCGATTTCCAGTTTTTGGAGGAATCTCCATATGGCTTTCCATAAAGGTTGAACTAGATGGCATTCCCACCAGCAGTGGATAATAGTTCCTTTCTCTCCACATCCCCGCCAACACTGTTTATTCTCATTCTTTGTGATGTGTGCCATTCTCTGGGGTATGAGGTGGTATCTCATCGTTGTTTTGATTTGCATCTCTCTGATGATTAGTGATGTGGAGCACTTTTTCATGTGTCTTTTGGCCATTTGTATTTCTTCTTTGTCAAAGTGTCCGTTCATTTCTTCTCCCCATTTTTTGATGGGATTAGATGTTTTTTTCTTGTAAAGTTCTGTCAGTGCCTTGTATATTTTGGAGATTAGCCCCTTATCTGATGGATATTGGGTGAATAGTTTCTTCCACTTAGTGGGTGGCTCTTGTATCCTGGGCGCTATTTCCTTTGAGGTGCAGAAGCTTCTCAGCTTAATATATTCCCATCTGTTAGTCTCTGCTTTCACTTGCTTGGAGAGGGCAGTTTCCTCCTTGAAGATGCCTGTAATGTCCTGGAGTGTATTGCCTATGTGCTGTTCTATATATCTTATGGTTTTGGGGCTGATATCGAGGTCTTTAATCCATTTGGATTTTACCTTCATACATGATGTTAGCTGGGGGTCTAAGTTCAATTTTTTGCAAGCGGCTATCCAATTGTGCCAACACCACTTGTTGAAGAGGCTTTCCCTGCTCCATTTAGGATTTCCTGCTCCTTTATCAAAAATTAGGTGTTTGTATGTCTGGGGAAAATTTTCTGAGTATTCAAGCCTATTCCACTGATCTGAGGGCCTGTCCTTATTCCAATACCATGCTGTTTTGATAACTATTGCTTTGTAGTACAGTTTAAAGTTGGGGAAAGTAATTCCTTCCATATTATTTTTCCTAATGATTGTTTTAGCTATTCGAGGTTGTTTATTGTTCCAAATGAATTTCAAAAGTGCCTGATCCACTTCTTTGAAGAATGTCACGGGTATCTTTAGAGGGATAGCATTAAATCTGTATAATGCCTTGGGGAGTATTGCCATTTTGATGATGTTCATCCTGCCAATCCATGAGCAGGGTATGTATTTCCATTTCCGTGTGTCCTCTCTTATTTCTTGGAGCAGAGTTTTATAGTTTTCTTTGTATAGGTCCTTCACATTTTTAGTCAAGTTGATTCCAAGATATTTGAGTTTGTGTGGCACTATTGTGAATGGAGATGTTTTCTTAATGTCCATTTCATCCTTATTACTATTGGTGTATAGGAAGACCATTGATTTTTGTGTGTTAATTTTGTAGCCTGCCACCTTGCTATATGAGTCTATTATTTCTAGAAGCTTTTTGGTAGAGTCTTTAGGGTTTTCTAAGTAGAGTATCATGTCATCTGCAAACAGTGAGAGCTTGATTTCTTTCTTTCCTATCTGGATTCCCTTGGTATCTTTTACTTGCCTAATCACTATAGCAAGTACTTCCAGTGCTATGTTGAATAGGAGTGGTGAGAGAGGACAGCCTTGTCTTGTGCCAGAATTTAGAGGGAATGCTTTTAGTTTTCTCCATTGAGGATAATATTTGCCACTGGCTTGTGGTAGATGGCCTTAACTATATTGAGAAAGGTTCCTTCCATTCCCATCTTGCTGAGAGTTTTGATCAAGAATGGGTCTTGGATCTTATCAAATGCTTTCTCTGCATCTATTGATATGATCATGTGGTTTTTATTTTTCTTGTTATTGATGTTGTGTATTATGTTGATAGATTTATGGATGTTAAACCATCCTTGCATTCCTGGGATGAAACCTACTTGATCATAGTGGATGATCTTCTTGATAAAGCATTGAATCCTATTTGCCAGGATTTTGTTGAGGATCTTTGCATCTGCATTCATCGGCGATATTGGTCTGTAATTTTCTTTTTTTGTAGCATCTCTGTCTGGTTTAGGTATCAAGGTGATGTTGGCTTCATAAAAGCTATTTGGAAGTGTTTCCGTTTGTTCAATTTTATGAAAGAGTCTTGCCAGGATTGGTAGTAGTTCCTCTTGGAAAGTTTGAAAGAATTCATTAGTGAATTCATCTGGGCCTGGGCTTTTGTTTTTGGGCAGACACTTGATTACCATTTTAATTTCATCAATGGTGATGGGGGTGTTTAGATATGCTACATCCTCTTTCTTCAACCGTGGAAGATTATAAGAGTCCAAGAATTTATCCATTTCTTCCAGGTTCTCATTTTTGTTGGCGTAGAGTTTCTCAAAGTAGTTTCTGATTAACCTTTGAATCTCTGTCATATCAGTAGTGATCTCTCCTTTTTCATTCCTAATACGAGTTATCAAGTTTCTCTCTCTCTCTTTCTTTGTTAGGTTTGCCAGTGGTCTATCAATCTTGTTTATTTTTTCAAAGAACCAACTTCTGCTTTCGTTGATCTTTCGGATTAATTTTTGGGTTTCCACTCCATTGATTTCTGCTCTCAGCTTTGTTATTTCCTTCTGTCTCCCTATTTTTTGGTCCTTTTGTTGAGCACTTTCTAGTTCTATTAGCTGTGTCATTAAGCTACTCAGGTAAGCTCCTTCTTCCTTCCTGATGTGTGCTTGCAAAGCTATAAATTTTCCTCTCAGTACTGCTTTTGCTGTGTCCCATAAGTTCTGATAGTTTGTGTCTTTATTGTCATTTGTTTCCAGGAACCTTTTGATTTCCTCCTTGATTTCATCTCGGACCCACTGGTTATTGAGTATGAGGCTGTTTAACTTCCAGGTGTTAAAGTTTTTCTTCTAAGTCCCTTTGGAATTCACAAATAATTTCAGAGCCTTGTGGTCAGCGAAGGTAGTCTGCAAAATTTCTATTCTCTTGATATTATGGAGGTATGTTTTATGTGCCAGCATGTAGTCTATCCTGGAGAATGTCCTATGTACATTGGAGAAGAATGTGTATCCAGGTTTCTGGGGATGGAGTGTCCTATATATATATATATATATATATATATATATATATATATATATCTACTAAGCCTCTTTCTTCTATTTCTTTCCTCAGGTCTAGTATATTCTTGTTGGTTTTCAGTCTGGTTGACCTATCCAGTGTTGACAAAGCCGTGTTGAGGACTCCCACAATTATTGTGTTGTTATTGATATTATTTTTCAGATTTGTCAACAGTTGTATTAAATATTTTGCTGGCCCTTCATTCGGTGCATATATGTTTAGGAGAGTTATTTCTTCCTGCTCTACATACCCCTTGATTAATATAAAATGTCCATCTTTGTCCCTTACAACCTTCCTGAGTATAAAGTTTGCATTATCTGATATTACTATGGCCACTCCAGCTTTTTTATGGGTGTTGTTTGCTTGGGTAATTTTTCTCCAGCCTTTTATTTTGAGTATATTGTTGTTCTGAGTATTCAGGGGCATTTCTTGTAGGCAGCAGAAGGTTGGATTGAGTTTTTGGATCCATTTAGCCACTCTGTGTCTCTTGACTGGTGCATTTAGTCCATTGACATTGAGAGAAAGAATTGTCCTGGGATTTAATGCCATCTTTATATTGAAATTTGGTGTGGCTTTTGGTTAGTCTTGTCTTAAATTAGGTCTTTCAGTTTTTCTCTTAAGACTGGTTTTGTGTCTGTAAAGTTTCTGAGCTGTTTTTTGTCTGTGAAACCATGTATTCTTCCATCAAACCGGTAAGTGAGTTTTGCTGGGTATAGTATTCTGGGTGAAGCATTCATTTCATTCAGTCTTGTCACAATATCCCACCACTGCTTTCTGGCATTGAGTGTTTCTGGTGACAGGTCTGCTGTAAATCTCAAGGATGCTTGCTTGAACATAATTTCCCCTTTTGATCTTTCTGTTTTCAGAATTCTGTCTCTATCTGTGGGATTTGTCATTGTGACTAGGATGTGTCTTGGGGTGGTTTTTCTGGGGTCTCTTTTGGTTGGTACTCTTCAAGCATGCAGGATTTGATCACATATATTCTTTAGTTCTGGAAGTTTCTCTTTAATGATGTTCTTGACCGTTGATTCTTCCTGGAAATTTTCTTCCTGGGTCTCTGGGACTCCAATGATTCTTAAATTATTTCTGTTGATCTTATCATAGACTTCTATTTTCATCTGTTCCCATTCTTTGACTAATTTTTTCATTGTCTGCTCATTTGTTTTAAGTTTTTTTCCCAATCTCTACTGCTGTATGGAATTGTTATGTATCTCATCTTCCACAGCACCAAGTCTATTCTCAGCTTCTGATACCCTGTCCCAGAGCTTATCCATTTTGTCATTCACTTCGTTTACTGACTTTTTCAGGCCTGTAATTTGACATGCTATTTCAGTTTGGAGTTTTGTGATTTCTGTCTTCACATTTTCTTTGTTCTTATTAGTGTTCTGTTCAACTCGATCCATGGTTTCTTTGAGTTCTTTGAGCATCTTCTATATTGCTAGTCTAAAGTCCTTATCTGAGAGGTTGATTAGTTGGTTGGTCATTATCTGGTCATCAGACATCAGAATTGTCATCTTCATTCTCTATGTCTGATGCTGGCCTGCGTTGTTTCCCCATTGTCATACTTATATTGTGGGTTTTCCTATGTGTTGTGGTGGTATTCATTGGCTATATGATGCAGGCAGCACACTCCTCTGGCTCCGCCCTTTCTGGATGGGCCAACTTGCCTCTAAGGGAGGGGAGTCCTCCGTGGATGAAGCCTCACACAGGATCATATCTTAGGCCCAAGCATGCAACAGAGAAGACAGTCCGGAGAGAAATGCTTGCTTCTGTGATATAGCACAGTTCTTAGTGTGACTATTTCTTCTTGCGATGGTGTTCTTTTCTTAGAAAGAGTGCCACGTAGCGAACCAAAGCGGCCGTGCTCTGCTGGAGCCTCTTTTTGCCCCACTCCCAAGATTTTCACGCAAGAGGACAGTAGACAGACTTACACTGGTAGCACTCACAGTTATTCACAGTTGGGCCCCACTGGGCAGGCGTATTTTTGTGGATTTTCCCCGCCTGATTTCACAAACAGGGGACCCGGCTGCTGCAAAAGCTGCCGGTTTTTCTGTTCTGGCGTCCCGCCCTGAAAATGGCCTCTGGGAGAGCAAGTTTTCTGGAGCGTCTTTCGCCCCACTCCCAAGATTTTCACGTAAGAGGACAGTAGACAGACATACACTGGTAGCACTCACAGTTTTTCACAGTTGGGCCCCACGGGGCAGGCCAGAAGGTGTTTTATAAAGGCAGTTTCTTCATGATCAATTATAAAAAAGCAAAGTATTTTCTGCCCTAAGTAATTACAATGACTTCTTTATGTAAATTATATTGGAATAGCAAACTTTGATTTAAGTGTAGATTGACATATGTTCCTTGCTTTATTACCTTTTACTAATTGACTTGATCTTTTGAATAAGATACACACACACATATACACACACATTTGCAACGTTTTTGGAGCTTATTGAAAGCTGACTGGGACCTAGAAATTATGTTATATGCTAAAAGTCAAACATACTGTTGTTCAAAAAAGAAAAAAAATGGATAAAGGCTTTTAAAACCAGCTTAGATGTCTATAAACCCAGAGAGATACTCTTTTGATTTTCACAAAATAAGGAAGCTGTTCTTAATAGATTAGAATTTGAGACAGAATTTGTGAGATGCCTTCCTTCTTTTGTCTTGGTACTTTGAGAAGACACTCTTGTAGGTGGTAGACTCAATTCCCCAAGTGGCATATTTGAGATGAGGAGGCCAGAAGTGGCAGCCTTGAGAAAGAAATCTGTGACTTCCTTCCCAGTCACCCAGGATTGGTAAGAATGTGTGGTGAGTCGCTGTATAGGAGGGATGTACATACTATCCAGGCTCATGAGGCAGCTGTCAAGATACACTTGATACCCACTTGTTATGCAAGGACATGTGAAATGATCCTTGATTTTATAATTCTTGGACAGTCTCAGAGTCAAGCTGCAGTGAAACAGTGCTCTTTGTAGAAAAGAAAGGTCAGTCCTCAATCTTATCCAGACTTTTCATGTCCCATCACCTTTCTATCGCAGAAAAGAATTTCAAGAATTGATGAATAGTGAAGTAAATCAAATTAATTAGGATATAAAGGGAAGAGAGGATAGAGGAAGATAAAAGGTAAGTGCTCAAGAGAAAACATGAACTTCTTCAGAGTTGAGAAAAGCTACTAAAAAGGTAGAGTTAGGAAAGGGAAAGAATAGGTATTTTCCATAACCACCTATTTTTTTAATAATGATTTTTATTTTCACCAAAGTGGATTACATATCATTCACAGTAATATTTTAGGTACATATTGACATAGGATCAGGGGAATTCCCACCAGCAAAGTTGTCCTCCCTCCACCCCTGTTCACAGCATGCATCCCATATTCCTCTCCCTTAACCCTCCGGGCTGCTAGGATAAGTGGTCCCCTCTGTGTCTATCTTGTAGATTGGGTATCGATTCTGTTGTCATTGGATTTGGTTTGGTATTTGAGTCCGATCATTTTTATTACTACTTAGTGATCATTCAATTGTTTGGTCTTAGTGCCCTCCATTGTTTCTCCCTCAAACTGAAAGGTGGAACAAGTTGGTTCAAGTTATGTGGTTCTGTTTGAGGAAAAGAAAAATAAATAAATAAAATGGGGGTAAGAATCAAACAAGAAAAATGTGGGTGGAGTCCTTCTAGAGGCACTAAATATTATTTTGAGAGAAGAAAAGTAAAAAGGAAGAGAAACATATCAACAGGGGCCAGAGAGATAGCATGGGAGTAAGGTGTTTGCCTTGCATGCAGAAGGATAGTGGTTCAATCCCAGCATCCCATATGGTCCCCTGAGCCTGCCAGGAACGATTTCTGAGCATAGAGCCAAAAGCAACCCCTGAGCACTGCTGGGTGTGATCCAAAAACAAAACAAAACAAATAAACAAATAAAAAAACAAAAAACAAACAAAAGAAATGCATCAACAATACAAAAAGAAAAATCAAACAAAAAATTCAAAAATGCACCACAGCAATAAAGACAAACATCACACACTAACAACGGTCCTGAAATACAAACAAAACAAGGTGGAAAAATGAAAACAACAACAGCAACAACAATAACAAACCCACCCAAAAATTATTTTGTGCTTTTTTTTTTCTGCATGAACACAGTAAATACTGGGGAAATTAGAAAGGGAATTCCCTTGGCCTAATAGGCACAAGGTGTCTCTGCCCTTGAAGTATACTGTCATGGGAATAACTACTGACTCCGTACATGTTCATTTACTCTCCCCTAGGTCCTTTTGTGGTGTATGGAACGCTTCTGTTCTATCATGGATGATAAAATCAGGCCTCTGTATGTAGAGAATTTGGTATCTGCATAAGTCAAAGAATGGAGTCTTTTTTTTTTTAAATATGGAACGCTTCACGAATTTGCGTGTCATCCTTGCGCAGGGGCCATGCTAATCTACTCTGTATAGTTCCAATTTTAGTATATGTGCTGCCGAAGCGAGCACAAAGAATGGAGTCTTTATGAAATCTTTCTTTATGGTTCTAGAAGTTCTGTTCCATCACTATTGTTTTAATCAGTCTTCTGTAGTTGGTGATCTTGGTTTTTGCACTGATCCTAGGATGAAGCCTAGGATAGAGTCTTTCATTATGTTTCCAGAAGACTTGTTCGGTTGCAGTTGTCTCAGTCAGACCTCTGAAGTTAGAGATCTTGGTTGTTGTACAGATCATAGGTCAAGGCCTAGACTAGGGCTTTATATATTAGTCCCAGGATAAGTTATGCCCTGTCATTGTTATCACCGTCAGTCTTCACATCTGTCTTGGAACCGCCTTTTTTATAAATCAAAGTCTTTGCATGAGTAGGAGATAATAGGGCTTTTCCAGAGGAAAAACTTGGAACTTTGAGAGGTTCATTCTTGAGGTCCAATCTCAGACTTTGTGTCCACATTCTTGGTACCTCTCCTCGTAGAGATCTGGAATTCTGCATCTCATTAGATTTCTGGACTTCTGAAATGAATCTTTTGTGTAAAAGTATTTTGGTTTCAGATGCTATTTTTCCCAACATACCTTACTAGAGCTCTACTAGCACCCACCACATATGGTCCCACAAGCACTCCCAAGAGTGTTCCCTGAGTACAGACAGGAGTGAGCTATGACTACAGTTCTTACCCCCAAGATGTTTGCCCCCAAATTGGACACATGATTTAAAATTATTGTGCAATTAAGTTAAATTGTAAACAAACAAATACACTCATGAGTTTTGAGTTTCCCCGAATTTGGATAGAAAATTTAGAGGACTCTAATTATATATATAATAATATAGACAAACACATAGCAGGTAGTAATTACTGATAATGGGCTCTTGTTTCAAAACTTATTATATATATAAACTCTCATTTTAAAGCAAACTACTTTTTCAGGTGGAGGAAATGGTAACTAAAAGAAGTAATTATCTTGGATGACTTGCCAGTTATGTTCAAGCAACTTATATGAAACGGGGACAAGGGAGATAGATAGCGCTTTCCTTGAGAAAGGAAGTGCTCCTAATTTCCTTTTCCATTCATCTTGGTCACATAAGAGAGCACCCAGAAAAGTTAGGACTTGTTGCCGGTGGGATCCTTGACTCCCAGAGAAGTGCCAGGGGATATAATCTATGAGCATTTGCATAGTACAAACGTTACAGCTTACCAGCACCAATATTCTAGGAGGTCATCAAGCCACACCTTCTGAATTCTTGACATAGAAATGATACTTCCGCTCAATTTCTTTGGGAGTCATATAAGTCAGGCTGGAGTAAAAAACTTTTTTTTTTTTTTTTTTTTTGTTTTTTGGGCCACACCCGGTGGTGCTCAGGGGTTACTCCTGGCTGTCTGCTCAGAAATAGCTCCTGGCAGGCACCGGGGACCACATGGGACACCGGGATTTGATCCAACCACCTTTGGTCCTGGATCGGCTGCTTGCAAAGCAAACGCTTCTGTGCTATCTTTCCGGGCCCATGGAGTGAAAACCTTTTTTTAGCAAAGAAAAATCAGTTCCAAATGCTACCCAGGCTTTCTTCCAGTTCAGAGATCTCTCCTCTCTTAGAAAAGAATTTCAGGAGAATAGGGAAGTAAAAAATTTTATTTGGGAAATAATTGGAAACAAAGAGAGTAAGATATATGCATTAAGAGAGAATACAGGCTTCTTCAGAGTGGAAATGGAATTTTGAGTATAAGTTGAGTGCGGATATTCCATAACTACATTTGTCTTAAATTATTTTCACAAATAGAAGTGAATTTGGCTTCTCCTGTAGAAAAGCATTGAACTTCATATGGGAATGTATCCTCCCTCCCTCCCTCCCTCCCTCCCTCCCTCCCTCCCTCCCTCCCTCCCTCCCTCCCTCCTCCCTCCCTCCCTCCCTCCCTCCCTCCCTCCCTCCCTCCCTTCCTTCCTTCCTTCCTTCCTTCCTTCCTTCCTTCCTTCCTTCCTTCCTTCCTTCCTTCCATCAATGTCCCCTCACCCTGACCCTAGTTTGTTTCCTACTCACCAGTTTGCATTGTTGTGGGTTATTTTTGTTAAGTTTTTTGCATTGTGATTTAAAGTATTCTTGCTGACAGAATTTTATACATAATTTTACTAAATTTTATTATCACATTTTTCCCCAGTTGAATGCTTTCCTCCACTATAGACATTTCTCCCTCCCTGTCCTATACCCTAGACTCCTCATGTGGTATATTTCCTCCTGTTCCTCCTGTTTGTTTCCATTGTCTTTGGGCATTTATATCTCATCATTATTTTTATTTCTATGCAGCATATGAGAAACCATTCTGTGTCAGTCTCTCTCCTAGATAATTTTACTAAGCATAATATTCTCCAGGTTTTTCCATGCAGTAGAAAATTTCATGAAGAATTTTTCTTAGGAATGAGTAGTATGCAATTTTGTATATGTATTATAGTTTCTTTACCCAGTATTCTTTCTTGAACACTTGGGTAGTTTCCAGATTTTGGCTATTCTGGAAAATACTACAGTAACATAGTTGTGCAAATGTCTTTTTGCATTTTCTTTAGGCCCTTAAGTATATTCTAAGTAGTAGAGGTGCTGAGTCAAATGGAGTCTCAATTTCAAGACATTTTAGAAATTTTTATATTGTTTTTCAGAATGGCTGGACCAATTGACATTCCTACCAGCAGCAAAGAATTCTGTGGTGACAAATCATTGTTGTTTTGATTTGCATCTCATCCCTCGATGACTAGTGATGCAGAGAATTTTTCCTTATGCTTTTGACAATTAGTATTTATTTATTAACATAGTCTCTATTTATCTCTTTTTCCATTTTATGATGGGGTTGGATTTTTTTGGTAAAGTTTTGCCAGTGTCATATATCTTATCAGATGAGTGTTGGGTGAATAATTTATCACACTGTGGCTGCCAATGTGTCCCAGTCACCATTTCCTTTGTGGTTTAGATGCTTCTTAATTTATTGTAGTCCATTTTTAAATCTGTACTTCTATTTGCTTAATCAGTGCTATTTTAAATTTGAGAATGCCTTTATCTTCAATGTCATTGGGAATTCTGCATATCTTCCTCTATGCATTTTGTAGGTTCAAATCTAATTTATATAATGGTTTTTTTTAACATAATTTTTATTTTGATCATAGTGGCTTACATATTGTTGACAATAATATTTTAGGTGCAAATTTACATAAAATCAGGGGGGGATTCCCATCACCAGTTTGTCTTCCCTACTCCTCCGTTTTTGTCCTACCTCCCATATCTTCTTCCCTCACCCCCAGGGCTGCTAGAATATGTGGTCCCCTCTGTACCTATCCTATTACTTTGTAGTCTTACACCTGTTTGGTCCTGATGCCTCCTTTATTTCCCCCTCTAATTGGGAGGCAGGAGTAGGTAGTTCAAGTTATGTGGTTCTGTTTGAAGAGGAGAAAAGTAATAAACTGGGGTAAAAGTCTAATACGCCGGAAATAAGCAGAATTCTTCTAGAGGCTCTCGTCATCGGTTTGAGAGATATATAATGGTTTTTAATCCATTTTGGTTTGACTTTTGCGCATGGTGTTAGAGATTGAGTTTATTTTTTTGCTTGGAGCTGACCAGTTTTTCTAGTAGCACTTGGTGAAGAGAATTTCTTTGCCTCACTTTATAATTTTTACCCTTTATGAAAGATTCAACTCTATTTTATTGATCTATTTGTCTGTCTTTATTCCAATGTAATGCTGTTTTAATTACTACTGCTTAGTAGTATAGTTGGAAATTGGTGAAAGTGATGACTACCATCTTCTTTTCCCCAAGGATTGCTTTAGATATTCAGGGTGGGAGTTACTGTTTTATATAAATTTCAGGAGTATTATCTATTTCTTATAAAAATATCATAGTTATTCTTATGATGTTGCATTGATTCTTACCCTTATATAGAATATTATACTTATCTTGCATTGAAGCTGTACAATGCTTTGGTGAGTTTTGACAGTTAATCATAATAGCATTCCAATCCATAAGTTGGAGGTGCATTTCCATTTTCTCATGTCTTCTTTAATTTCTTAAAGTAGTGTTTTGTAGTTTCTTGTACTAGACTTTCATTCCTTTTCTTAAGTTGATTCTGAGTAAGTCAATTCTTGAGGCATAATCATGAGTAGGACTGTTTTTAAAATATCTCTGTATATAGAAAAGCCATGGACTTCTGCATGTTAATATTGTAATTTGCTACTTTACTATTACAACTATTGTTCCTGATTTTTTTGGATAAAATCTTCAGGATTTTCTAAGTATATTATCATGCCATCTACAAATAGTGAGAGCTTAAATACATCTCTTCATATATGAATAACTTTTTTTTGTATAATTGTAATACAAGTCAATATTTCCAGTATTATATTGAATATAGCTGGCAAGAGTGGGAAAACTTGTCTGTGGCTGATCTTTGAGGGAAGGAAGGCTTTTAGGTGTAATATCTGCTGTGGGCTTGTGGTAAATGATTTTGAATATGTCTAGGAAAATTTATTTAACTCCCATTTTATTGAGAGTTTTTTTTTATCACAATGGGTAATTGATTTTGTCAAATGCTGTTTATGCATTGTTATGATCATATGATTTTGTATTGATGTGCTGTATTATGTTGATTAATTTGCATATTAAGTCATTCCTTATATCATCAAGATAAAATATTGTTATATTATGCTTTTGATAAATTGTTGAATTTTATTTGCTAGTATTTTGTTGAGAAATTTTAAAATTGTGTTTATTAGTGTTATTTGTTTGCAATTCTATTTTATGGTGTCTTTGTGTGCTTTTAGTTTCAGGGTGATGTTTGTTTTATAGAAATTGTTTGGAAATGTTCCTGTTCCTTTAATTTCCTGTAAGAACCTAAAAAGGGCCAGTTCTTATTGTCTGCTTCCTGTGGCCAGTCTGGTCTGTGTCTGGGCATGAACACTGAACCTCTTTTTCCCAAACTGTGAGGACGTGCTAGAAGACATTTAAATTAATATTATATAGTTCCAGGAAAATTGTATCTAGCACTTATTTCTCTTAGAAAATATACAGCATAAAAGTTAGCTGAACAAACTAATGAACTAGTTTTTGCAATACTTTTTTTCTAATAGTTAGTTAACCTTGCTTGTTTAGAAAAATAAACTCTAATGAAGAAATACACCTAGCCACCGTCTATACAAACAGTTTAATAGAGCATTTTCTTAAACATCCTGATAATACAGAATTAAAAACCACCAAAGGCAAAGATTACTGAGAAAGCTAACTAAGACACCTATAGTTGGGGATATGGAGAGAAATCCTGGCAAATTTCCACTAATGACTCTATCAGAGCCTCCGATTTTTTTAAAAGTCCACCAAAAAAGCCTGGGTCTTAAAAATGAGGACCTACAACCAACATTTAATGCTTTAGCAATAGAAATCAAGGAGTCATTATCCTGAAAAATTAAGAAATATATAAACAGTTCAACCAAATCAAAGAATAACTCTTTCAGAAGATGAGCAAATCCATTCAAATGGAACTGAAGGAGCTAAAAAACATATTACCAAGCCATAATAGTAGAATTATACAAGTGGGGAATCACAAAGATGAACTTGAAGACAAATGGCAATCCAACAGTGATAAAGAAGTCTTAAAAGAAAGGAGAGACAAAAAATTGGAAGAAAATTTAAGGTACTTAATGAACAAAAACAAAAGAAATAAACTCTGAATTATAGGAATATCTGCAGGAAGGAAACGGAAAAAGGGAGAACAAGTAGTGAGGGAGATAATAACAGAGAACTTTTCCACTCTCTGGAAAGAGCTTTTCTACAAATCCAAGAGGCAAAAAAAAAAAAAGCCAAACAAAATTGAACCTAACAGAACAACACCAAGGCATATAGAAATCTAAATGAACGATTTGTAATTCATTTGGTCAAAATAAAAATTGTTTAATTAAAAAAAAAGAAATCTAATGTCAAAAAGCAAAGAGAGAGATGGAATCTTTAAGCAGTAAGGGAGAAGAAAAACCTCAAGTATAAAGAAAAGTACATAAGAATTAAACCAGATCTTCCACTTGAAATAATTCAGGCAAGAAAAGAGTGGAATGACATATTCAAACTGATGAGTGAATAAAACTTCTGATCTAGAGTCCACTACCTATTAAAACTCTCATTTACTTGGGAGGGAGGATTAAAAACAAGTATGGATAAAAAAGAACTCACAATATTTGTGCTAACCAAACCAACCCTCAATGAACCACTCAAAGGACAATCACATAAACCAAATTTCCAATTATAACAATAACAACCCTACACAATATAAATAAATAAGCCTTTTCAGTTTACACAATTAATGAAATCTGCTTTTCTGTCAAAGTTTCCTTAAATGTTAATGGACTAAACTGTCCCATCAAAAGGTACAGAGTAGTGGGTTGGATCAGGAAACAAAACCTAGACATCTGCTGCCTGAAAGAAAAACACTTAAGTTCAGGATATACACAGACTCAAAGGATGGAAAACAATCATACGAGCTACTGGTAAATAAAACAAAAACTGGGACAGTCATACTTATATCATACTAAATGATATTCAACCTCAAGAAAGTAGAGATAAAGATGGTCACTACTTATTGATCAGGGGAAAACATAGACCTAGAATTACAAACTCTGATCAACATTTATTCACCAAATGTAGAGCCAGCAAAATAAGTAAGACTTTTGCTCACAAACATAGAGAAACATATGGACAGAATGTGATAGTAATGGGAAAGTTCAATATGTTGTTATTGCCAGTAGAAAAATTCACTAGGCATAACACTAACAAAGACAAAAGAGGCCTAGCTGAGAAACTAGAAAAACTAGGAATAATGAATTTATACAGGACCTTACATTGTCAAAAAGCTGAACACACAAAAGACTTAAAGGTCCTTAACAGGTATTCCTTAATAGGTATACTTATTATTGTGTATTTCTTTATGTAGAGGTAGTTTTCCCCATTCCCCTTTTTGAATCTGTTTAGTAGGATTCTAGTAAAAAAGTTTCTCTTGGGTTCTGAGTTCATGTTAGAACCAGGTTATAGTGATTGGTTAGCTTATTTTTACCCCCATATGCACAAGTAGTATCATGTGGTATTTTTACTCTTTTGCATAGGCACATTAACATGAGGGGAATCTTACCTAAAGAAAGAAGTTCTTATCTAACACAGATAGGAACTCATAACTTTTATATTATGGGGGTCTTTACCCTGAACACTTGTCATAGTGGCTTGACGTAGGTTTCAGATAATCAGACAATGAATATTCACCCCTGAACCTTGGATCTATGGAACCAGCACTGTTTTCTGCACCAGCACCAGGAATTGGACTTCTACAGGGTAAGGCCCTAATGCTGCCCTGGCACTAGCTTGATACAGAAAGGATTCACATAATACACTGTAAAATTGGAAGTATCAAAAACTTTGTTTTGGAGCAGGGTTCCCTGCATCACTACCTAATGGTGAGACAAAATCAGAAGAAGCTCCCTGATACTCTGATTTCAACATAGACCTATGCAAAAACCAAGATCTTTAATTAAAGAAACCTGATAGCAACCATCATGATTGTATAGAACTTTTACTCTAACCATGAATAAAGACTTTGGGGTATGCCCAGAGCTCTGTAGTTGTTCTTTTGGCAGGATGTTTTATGGGTAGGGTCTCCCTGTTTTTAGGCCAGAGGATTTTTCTGTCAATTTTCCCTAATTTTTGCCGTATCTATGCAAAAACAAAAACAAAACTGTCACACATATTTTCTTCTTTTTTTTTCTTTTTTTTTTTTCTTTCTTTTTTTTCTTTTTTCAATTAGGGATCCCATGTTTTTCTTAAAACTTCAGGACATGAATCATTTTTTTTACCTCAATTTCTGCATTTTTTATAAACTTAGAAAGAAAAAAGTGATCTCAGGTGCATTGGCTTAAAAGAAAAGAAAAGGACAGAAATAAATATCCAAGAGAATGTCAATGACAAAAGAATCAAGAAACCTAAAATTTAGCAATCTAAACTTAAACAGGCCTTTCGTACTGGCAGTCAAGGGGGCAAAGTATGGTGGTATAGGATGTATTCTGGGAACACTGTTGGACATTGTTGGAGGTTGACACTGAAGAAAGTTAGCACTGGGTGTGGCTCTGATTATTGTATATCTGAAATTCAACTATAAAGAAATTTGTAGATCACAGTGGTTTCAATAAAATAAAATAAGAAAAATAAAGAACCTAAAGAAGTATTGGCAGTAGTTGTTTAAATGTTTGAAAAAAAAAACTCACTAATGACTCTATCAGAGCCTCCGATTTTTTTTAAAAGGAAAAACTTGCCTGTCATGTGCGTTGCACAAAGAAGACATTTTAAACGTCTTTTCATCTTCTTGGTTTCCTGTTTCCTGCTTCTCTTCTTGAGGCAGCCATGAAAGGCTCCAGTGAAATAAAATCTCAGTCACATCAGAAGATAGGATGTCTCTGCACACGAAGGGTGGGACCTGATTCCTACCATGTGCTTTGGCACAACAAGGCATTTTAAATGACTGCTGCTTTGGATCTGCCTGATTGCCTGTTTGCTGTTTTCCTCCAGGAGGCAGCAATGAAAGGTCCCAGTGATAAAAATCTCCATATAATCAAGGTAGGCTGTCTGTGTTCATGAAGGGTGGAGTCAGAGGAGCCTAGCAGCTCTGCGTTGCAGCCTCACGCATCTTCTAGCCAATGAATCCCAACATAACACATAGAAAATTCACACTATAAGTGTGACAATGGGGAAACAACGCAGGCCAACACCATGTATAGAGAATGAAGATGGCAGCACTGATGACCTGAAAAATGCCAACCACCTTGTTATACTCTCAGATAAGGAGTTTAGAGAAGAAATATGGAGGATGTTCATAGAACTAAAAGAAAGTATAGATCAAGTTGAACGAACTACAAGTAAGAATCAAGAAGTTATGAAGACAGAAATCAGAAAACTCTAAATTGAAATAACAGGACTGAAAAATTTGTTAGATGAAATGAAAACCTCAATGGAAAGCCTCTCCACCAGAGTAACAGCAACTGAGGATAGAATCAGCAAGTTGGAAGATGAGATGCAGAACAACGCCATTCAATAGAGATTGGAAAAGAGCATTAAAGAAAATAATTGGACAATGGAAAAAATACTCTAATAACAGTTTAACAGATTGTTAAACTCAACAGAAACAACATAAGAATCATTGAAGTTCCAGAGATCCAGGAAGAAAATCCCCAGGAATAATCTACAGTCAAGGACATCTTTACAGAAAAACTCCAGGAGCTAAAGATTGCATGCAACCATATTTTGCATACCTGAAGAGTACCAGCCAAAAGAGATCCCAATAAAAGTAACCCAAGACACATCCTAGTCATAATTACTAATCACATAGATAGGGATAGAATACTGAAAGCAGCAAGATCAAAAGAGGAAATTACATTCAAAGAAGCATCCTTAAAATTTACAGCAGAGCTATCACAAGAAATTCTCAAGGCAAGAAGGCAGTAGTGGGGTATAGTGACAAAACTCAATGAAATAAATGCTTTTTCCTAGAATACTGAACCCTGACAGACTCACTTTCAGATTTAAAGGAAGTATACATAGTTTCATAGAAAAACAATAACTCAGAAACTTTACAGACTAAATACCAGCCTTAAAAGAAAAACTGAAAGGTCTACTTTAAGATAAGATAGACCAATAGACTCACCAAACTTCTATACAAAGATAACACTAAATCCCATAATAAATTTTCTCTCTCAACAATAGTAGACTAAATGCACCAGCTAAGAGACACAAAGTGGCAAAATAGATTAAAAAGCTGAATCCAACCTTCTGCTACCTAAAAAAAAACCATTGTTGGCTTTGTGCAAAGAAAGTGACCTACTGCTATACTATTATTTTCCCCCTCATTATTTTGCTATTAATCTCCTACTATTTAGTCTTGTTATTGTGTGCTATTCTAGTGATTGCTGTTGAATTTTTATATTTGCTATAACATTTATATATTACACATTTAAAGAATAAAAATTTTTAGGAGAACCTTGCTTGGTGTTCAAAACCAATAGTATGGATGCAGACCAGTTTGAATAGATATGGGTGAAAGACACAAGGATAAGGGTAACTGGGGAATAAATGTAAAGGATAAAATCTTACTGGAAAGGAAAAGCACTGAAATGGACAACAGTGAAACAGAAACAGAAGATAGCATTTGGGGGCCCGGAGAGATAGCACAGTGGCCTTTGCCTTGCAAGCAGCCGATCCAGGACCAAAGGTGGTTGGTTCGAATCCCGGTGTCCCATATGGTCCCCCATGCCTGCCAAGAGATATTTCTGAGCAGACAGCCAAAAGTAACCCCTGAGCACCGCTGGGTGTGGCCCAAAAACCAAAAAAAAAAAAAAACCCAAACAAAAAACAACAAAACAAACAAAAAACAAAAAATAAAACAAAAAACAAAAACACATATGAATAGTCAGAACAAACATAGACTAAAAATCAAAGGTTGAAGGAAAATCATCTAAGCAAACAACTCCCTTAAAAAAAAGTGGCCATATTAATAATAGATAACACAAACTTTAGACACAGAAAAGTTATAAAAGACAAATATGGACAATTTTTTATAATTAAGATATAGTTGCAACAGAAAAAATATCACTCCTAAACATATATACACCCAATGAGGAACCAGCAAAAAATATTTAATACAATTGTTGACAAATCTGAAAGAAGACATCAGTAGCAAAACAGTAATAGTGGGAGACCTCAACACTGCCTGTAACCCTTAAATAAGTCAACCAAGCTGAAACTCAATAAGATGGGACTATATTAATCTGAGAATGCACCTCAATGTAAATAGTGACTAGGATACAAAAGCCACCCAGAAAATGGGAGAAACTATTCACTCAATACCCTTCAGATAAGGGGCTAATATCTAAAATATACAAGGTACAGACAGAACTTAACAAGAAAAATAAAACATCTAACCTCATCAAAAATGGGGAGAAGAAATAACATACAATTCCTCAAAGAAGAAATACAATGGCCAAATGACACATAAAAATGCTCCAAATGTACTAACTGAAATTGAGACCAAATTACAACAACATACTCAATGAATGAACTCTAGGAGTTTTCAGCATGCAGTTGTACATTTCATTGTCATCTGTTTATATGAGCATTAAATTATATTAGCAGGCATAATCAAGTAGAAAATAAATAGATTAGAGTTTTTTTCAGGACATTATTTTGTGAGCACTGTCTACTGAATTCAATATACTATAGCATTGCAAATGGAACTGTTGTGACCAATCTATATCTCCAAGTATCACTGTGGACAAAAAAATCAAGGACTTATTATAGACAGTAAAAACTAAGACATTAAAACTTCTTATAGCAAGCACTGTAGTGGGAGTCCATAGCTTTCAAATGTATTCTGCATCTGTTTCTGTGAATAAAAGCATTAGAACATTATTATAGACATCTATTAAAAAACAGTTGATTGGACAACTGAATTCAAAAAGCTTTATCTGGTTCTTGATGGAAGAGTTTAATCCATTGTCATTTTAGGAAACTATAGACAGAAAGGGCTCTTGTGCTATTATATTGTGTAGGGTTGTTGTTGTTACAAATGGGGATTTGGTTTGTGTAATTGCTTTTTGAGTAGTTCATTTACTGTCAGTTTGTTTAGCTCATATTGCGAGTTCATTTTTTGTCTGAGAATGTTTTTAACCCTCCCTTCCATGCAAATGAGAGTTTTACTGGGTAGTGGATTCTAGGTTGAAAGTTTCTTTCATTTATTAGTTTGAATATGTCATTCCACTCTTTTCTTGCCTGGTTTAATTCTTAGGTCATTTCCTTACTTATTATCTCCCTCGTTACTTGTTTTCCCCTTTCCCATTTACTCCCCCATCTGGAATTTCTATAATTCCAAGATTATCTCTCTTGTCTTGTTCATTTTCTTCCACGGTTTGGTCTCTCCTTTCCTTTTTTACTTCTTTTTTTTTATAACATTTTTTATTTAAACACCTTGGTTACAAACATGATTGTGGTTGGGTTTCAGTCGTATAAGATGACACCCCCCCCAACACCAGTGTAACATTCTCATCATCAATGACCCAAATATCCCTTCTCCCCTCCTCACCCTCACCTGTACACTAGACAGGCTTTCTATTTCCCTCATATATTCTCATTGTTAGGATAGTTCGCAATGTAGTTATTTCTCTAAATAAACTCATCACTCTTTGTGGTGAGGTTCATGAGGTCAGCTGTAACATCCAGCCCTCTCCTCTTTTGTCTCTGAAAATTGTTGAGAAATGTTTTTCACTTTTCTTAAAACCCATAGATGATTGAGACCATTCTCCATCTTTGTCTTTCTCTCTGACTTATTTTACTTAGCATAATAGATTCCATGTACATCCATGTATAGGAAAATTTCATAACTTCATCTCTCCTGACAGCTGCATAATATTCCATTGTGTATATGTACCACCGTTTCTTTGGCCATTCATCTGTTGAAGGGCATCTTGGTTGTTTCCAGAGCCTGGCTATTGTGAATAGCACTGCAATAAATATAGGTGTAAAAAAGGGGTTTTTGTATTGTATTTTTGTGTTCTTAGGGTATATTCCTAGGAGTGGTATAGCTGGATCATAAGGGAGCTGAATTTCCAATTTTTGTAGGAATCTCCATATCGCTCTCCAGAAAGGTTGAACTAGTCGGCACTCCCACCAGCAGTGGATCAGAGTTCCTGTCTCACCGCAACCCTGCCAACACTGCTGTTCTCATTCTTTGTGATGTGTGCTAATCTCTGTGGTGTGAGGTGGTACCTCATAGCTGTTTTGATTTGCATTTCCCTGATGATTAGTGATGTGGAGCATTTTTTCATGTGCCTTTTGGCCATTTGTATTTCTTCTTTATCAAAGTGTCTGTTCATTTCTTCTCCCCATTTTTTGATGGGATTAGATTTTTTTTTTCTTGTAGAATTCTGTCAGTGCCCTGTATATTTTGGATATTAGCCTGTCCTGACCTGCAGAACTTAGTAATTCGTGGGTACATGAGGAGGTCCCAGCCTGAAAAATAAAGAGTGAGAAATGGGACCCAAGAAAAGTGTCTAATCAAGGGCCAAATTTATTGAAGCAGATGATCGGTTTATACACACCAGCAGACAGGGGGACAAGAGGGGAAATACAAGAACAACCTTTGTATTATAGATGATTTAATTTACAAGGTACAATTTAATATTTTGTCAAGAACATTTTTTGGTCAACTTAGACAGGTCAACTTAGACAGGTCAAACCTGGAGCATTTGTGTACATCCCATTCATACAGTCTGTAGCCAACATCTGTTTCTCATAACTTTTGACAGGACAATGTGCTGTTTTCATACTTAATTTCTTTTTTTTTTTTTTTGTTTTTTTTTTTTGTTTTTTTTTTTTTTGGTTTTTGGGCCACACCCGTTTGACGCTCAGGGGTTACTCCTGGCTATGTGCTCAGAAATCGCCCCTGGCTTGGGGGGACCATATGGGACGCCGGGGGATCGAACCGCGGTCCTTCCTTGGCTAGCGCTTGCAAGGCAGACACCTTACCTCCAGCGCCACCTACCCGGCCCCTTCATACTTAATTTCTATAGATGCATTCAACTGTCACAAGTTCTCAGAACTTGTATATCTCAAAACTATTGTAGATCTGTGCTGTTTCCTGTGACTTTGGAACTTGGCAAATGCCTCTTGTAAAAGGTTACGCAGGTATGCATGCCACACAAAAGAAAAGTTCATACTGTGGGAAAAGAAGGCAAGCCATACAGACTCCATCTTGAGTCTGCCCCTGACATTAGCCCCTTATCTGATGGGTATTGGATAAATAGTTTCTCCCACTCAGTGGGTGGCTCTTGTATCCTGGGCATTATTTCCTTTGAGGTGCAGAAGCTTCTCAACTTAATATATTGCCATCTATTAATCTCTGCTTTCACTTGCTTGGAGAGTGCTATTACCTCCTTGAAGATGTCTTTAGTCTCAATGTCATGGAGTGTTTTACTTACATGTTGTTCTATATACCTTATGGTTTTAGGTTTGATATTGAGGTCTTTAATCCATTTGGATTTTACCTTCATACATGATGTTAGCTTGGGGGGTCTAAGTTCGCTTATTTGCAAGTGGCTAGCTAGTTGTGAAACACCACTTGTTGAAGAGGCTTTCCCTGCTCTATTTAGGATTTCCTGCTCCTTTATCAAAAATTAGGTGATTGTATGTCTGGGGAACATTCTCTGAGTACTCAAGTCTATTCCACTGATCTGAGGGTCTGTCTTTATGCCAATACCATGCTGTTTTGATAACTATTGCTTTGTAATACAGTTTAAAGTTGGGGGAAAGTAATTCCTCCAATATTCTTTTTCCAATAATTGCTTTGGCTATTCGAGGGTGTTTATTGTTCCAAATGAATTTCAAAAGTGCCTGATCCACTTCTTTGAAGAATGTCATGGGTATCTTTAGAGGGATCGCATTAAATCTGTACAATGCTTTGGGGAGTATTGCCATTTTAATGATATTAATCCTGCCAATCCATGACAGAATATGTGTTTTCATTTCCTTGTGTCCTCTCTTATTTCTTGGGGCAGAGTTTATAGTTTTCTTTGTATAGTTCCTTCACATCTTTTGTCAAGTTGACTTCAAGATATTTGAGTTTGTGAGGCACTAATGTGAATGGGGTTTTCTTAATGTCCATTTCTTCCTTATTACTATTGGTGTATAGAAAGGCCATTGATTTTTGTGTGTTAATTTTGTAGCCTGCCACCTTGCTATATGAGCCTATTGTTTCTAGAAGCTTTTTGGTAGAGTCTTTAGGGTTTTCTAAGTAGAGTATCATGTATCTGCAAACAGTGAGAGCTTGACTTCTTCCTTTCCTATCTGAATTCCCTTGATATCTTTTACTTGCCTAATTGCTATAGCAAGTACTTCCAGTGCTATGTTGAATAGGAGTGGTGAGAGAGGGAAACCTTGCCTTGTGCCGTAATTAAGAGTGTTGGCTTTTGGTTTTTCTCCATGAGGATAATATTTGCCACTGACTTGTGGTAGATGGCTTCAACTATATTCAGAAAGGTTCCTTCCATTCCCATCTTGCCGAGAGTTTTGATCAAGAACGGGTGTTGGACCTTATCAAAAGCTTTCTCTGCATCTATTGATATGATCATGTGATTTTTATTTTTCTTGTTGTTGATGTTGTGTATTATGTTGATAGATTTACAGATGTTAAACCTTCCTTGCATTCCTGGGATGAAACTTACTTGATCATAATGAATTATCTTCTTAGTGAGGCATTGAATCCTATTTGCCAGGATTTTGTTGAGGATCTTTGCATCTGTGTTCATCAGGGATATTGGTCTGTAATTTTCTTTTTTGGTAGCATCTCTGTCTGGTTTAGGTATCAAGGTGATGTTGACTTCATAAAAGCTATTTGGAAGCATTCCTGTTTTTTAGACTTCATGGAAGAGTCTTGCCAGGATTGGTAGTAGTTCCTCTTGGAAGGTTTGAAAGAATTTATTAGTGACTCCATCTGGGCCTGGGCTTTTGTTTTTGGGCAGACATTTGATTACCGTTTTAATTTAATCAATAGTGATGGGGTTGTTTAGATATGCTACATCCTCGTTATTCAAATATTGTAGGTTATAAGAATCCAAGAATTTATCCATGTCTTTCAGGTTCTCATTTTTAGTGGCATAGAGTTTCTCAAAGTATTTTCTGATTACCCTTTGAATCTCTGCAATATCGGTACTGATCTTCCCTTTTTCATTTCTAATACAAGTTACCAATTTTTTCTCTCTTTCTTTGTTAGTTTTGCTAATGGTCTATCAATCTTTTTTATTTTTTCAAAGAACCAACTTCTGCTTTCGTTGATCTTTTGGATTGTTTTTTGGGTTTTCACTTCGCTAATTTCTGCTCTCAGCTTTGTTATTTCCATCTGTCTCCCTATTTTTGGGTCCTTTTGTTGAGCACTTTCTAATTCTATGAGCTGCGTCATTAAGATATTCAGGTAGGCCCCTTCTTCCTTCCTGATGTGTGCTTGGAAAGCTATAAATTTTCCTCTCAGTACTGCTTCTGCTGTGTCCCATAAGTTCTGATAGTTTGTGTTTTATTATCATTTGTTTCCAGGAAAGTTTTGATTTCCTCTTTGATTTCATCTCGGACCCACTGGTTATTCAGTATGAGGTTGTTTAACTTCCAGGTGTTAAAGTTTTTCTTCTGTGCCCCTTTAGATTTCACATATAATTTCTGAGTCTTGGGGCCAGCGAAGGTAGCCTGCAAAATTTCTATCCTCTTGATAGAGGTATGTTTTATGTGCCAGCATGTAGTCTATCCTGGAGAATGTCCCATGTACATTGGAGAAGAATGTGTATCCAGGTTTATGGGAATGTAGTATCCTATATATATCTACTAGGCCTCTTTCTCCCATTTCTCTTCTCAGGTCTAGTATATTCTTGTTGGGTTTCAGTCTGGTTGACCTATCCAGTGTTGACAAAACTGTGTTGAGGTCCCCACAATTATTGTGTTGTTATTGATATTATTTTTCAGATTTGTCAACAGTTGTGTTAAATATTTTTCTGGCCCCTCATTTAGTGCATATATGTTTAGGAGAGTGATTTCTTCATGCTGTACATACCCCTTGATTAATAAAAAATGTCCATTTTTGTCCCTTACAACTTTCCTGAGTATAAAGTTTGCATCATCTGATATTAGTATGGCAACTCCGGCTTTTTTATGGGTGTTTTTTGCTTGGATGATTTTCCTCCAGCCTTTTATTTTAAGTCTATGTTTGTTCTGACCAATACGTTCATTTCTTGTAGGCAGCAGAAGATTGGATTGAGTTTTTGATCCATTTAGCCACTCTGTGTCTCTTAACTGGTGCATTTAGTCTATTGACATTGAGAGAAAGAATTGTCCTGATATTTAATGCCATTTTTTTGGGCCACACCCGGTGTTGCTCAGGGGTTACTCCTGGCTGTCTGCTCAGAAATAGCTCCTGGCAGGCACGGGGGACCATATGGGACACCGGGATACGAACCAACCAGCTTTGGTCCTGGATCTGCTGCTTGCAAGGCAAACGCCGCTGTGCTATCTCTCCGGGCCCTTTAATGCCATTTTTATATCGAAATTTGGTGTGTCTGTTGGTCAGTCTTGTCTTAAATTAGGCTTTTAAGTTTTTCTCTTAACAATGGTTTTGAGTCTGTAAAGTTTCTGAGCTGTTGTCTGTCTGCGAAACCATGTATTCTTTTGTCAAATCTGAAAGTGAGTTTTGCTGGGTACATAATTCTAGGCGAAACACTTATTTCATTGAGTTTTGTCACTATGTTCCACCACTGCTTTCTGGTCTTGAGTGTTTCTGGTGACAGGTCTGCTGTAAATCTCAAGGATGTTTCCTTGAATGTAATTTCCCCTTTTGTTCTTGCTGCTTTCAGAATTTTGTCTCTATCTGTGGGATTCATCATCGTAACTAGGATGTGTCTTGGGGAATTTTTTTTTTGGGTCTCTATTGGTTGATATTCTTTGGGCATGCAGGATTTGATCACATATATTCTTTAGCTCTGGAAGTTTCTCTTTAATGATGTTCTTGACCATTGATTCTTCCTGGAAATTTTCTTCTTGGGTCTCTGGGACTCCAATGATTCTTAAGTTGTTTCTGTTGAGCTTATCATAGACTTTTATTTTCATCTGTTCACATTCTTCGACTAATTTTTCCATTGTTTGTTCATTTGCTTTAAGTTTTTTTTTTTTCCAATCTCTCCTGCTGTATGAAGTTGTTATTTATCTCATCTTCTACAACATTAATTCTTTTCTCAGTCTCTGTTACCCTCTTGGAGAGCTTATCCATTTTGTCATTTAATTCGTTTACTGAGTTTTTCAGGCCTGTTATTTGACCTGTTATTTCAGTTTGGAGTTTTGTGAGTTCTGTCTTCATATTTTCTTGGTTATTATTAGTATTCTGTTCAACTCGATCCATGGTTTCTTTGAGTTCTTTGAGCATCTTCCATATTTCTTGTCTAAACTCCTTATCTGAGAAATTGATTAGGTGGTTGGCTGTTTTCTGGTCATTGAAGAATGTGTCATCTTCATTCTCTATGTCTGATGCTGGCCTGAGTTGTTTACCCATTGTCACACTTGTATTGCGGTTTTTATACTTGTTGTGGTGATATTCATTGGCTAAATGATGTGCGTGGTCATGCTCCTCAGGCTCACCCTTTCTGGGTGGGTCAAGTCACCTCCAAGGAAGGGGAGCCCTCCGTGGATGAAGCCTCACACAAGATCAAATCTTAGGCCCGAGCATGCAGCAGAGAGGACAGTCCAGAGGAAAATGATAGGCTTCAGTGATCCAGCACAGTTTCTAGTGTGATTTTTTTTCTTTTTGTTGCAGTTGCATTGTTTCATTAGAGAGAGTGCACGGCCATGAAGCAGAGCAGCCATGCTCTTCTGGAGCCTCTGGGAGAGCTATTTTTCTGGAACCTTTTTGGCCCACTCCCAAGAGGTTCAGGAGACAGGACAATGGAAAAACACACACAGGTAACACTCACAGTTTCTCACAGCTGGGAACCACTGGGCAGGCATAGATTTTCACAGCCTGATGTCACAACCAGGGGACCTGCCTTTCTACAGAATACTGCAGATAGCCGGTCTTCATGGTCAGACACAGTTCCTTGGTGTTCTGGCCCATGGAAGAGCCTCTGGTAGAGCTATTTTTCTGGGCCTTTTTTGGCCCACTCCCAAGAGGTTCAGGAGACAGGACAGTGGAAAAACACACATAGGCAACATTCACAGTTTCTCACCCCTTTTTGACTTCTTTTCTTTTTGATTTTTTTAATATTTTATTTAAACACCTTGATTACATACATGATTGTGTTTGGGTTTCAGTCATGTAAAGAACACCACCCATCACCAGTGCAACATTCCCATCACCAATGTCCAAAATATCCCTCCACCCCACCCGACCCCCACCTGTACTCTAGACAGGCTTTCCATTTCCCTCATACATTCTCATTATTAGGACAGTTTAAAATGTAGTTATTTCTCTAACTAAACTCATCCCTGTTTGTGGTGAGCTTCATGAGGTGAGCTGTAACTTCCAGCTCTTTTCTCTTTTGTGTCTGAAAATTATTATTGGAAAAATGTCTTTCACTTTTTTTAAAACCCATAGATGAGTGAGACCATTCTGCATTTTTCTTTTTTTTTTTTTTTTTTTTTTTTTAGGTTTCATTGGATTTTATTTTTGGTTACTATATTAACAAAAAGCAAACAAACATGATTCTAAGGAATTTGTTTTGACAATTAATTGTAAACAGTCTAGCATATTGACTCAACACCACCATGAGCTGTCCCATTTGTATTGTCTGTGAAAATTCAAGACTAGAAAATTTTCTTGTTTACCAACAAGATCTATCTCCCTCTGGGGTCCTTGGATTACCATACCAGATGAACTGGGTACAGGGGGTCATCTAGGAATCCTCTCAATGTTCTCTACTATAAAGCTCACTTAACAAATTTGGCTCCCATTTATTAATATAATTTGCAGCCATGCTGTACTTTTTATTTTTTACAAATTTTAAAATAATCACAGAATTGAAAAAAAGACATAAACTAGGAATTTGCTTGATGGACGGAAAAGCTGGAACTGAGGTACTTTTACACCAGAACCATGTAGGAGGACCAGAACTAAAATAGTGTGCATTTAATAAAAATCAACAGCATTAGTTGCCATGTTCAAACCGGACCAGTTCTACAGATTCACTCTTTTCTTGAACGAGATATAACTTAGCCATGAGAGATTATAGCTATACCAGCTCACGCAGCACAAAGCTGACCATCTTAGAAGAAGGTGGGCCAAGCACTTACCCTGTCGAAGCCATGCTTGGTGCCTCCATCACCCCAAATCAGTGTTTCCCCATGGCCTGCATCATCACTGATCCTCTACAATTCCCTGCAGGAACTCCAGTATGACCACACTTCAGGTATGCTTGTTATTTGGGCTATCACCAGAGTATTTCTTTGGAGTGAGTGCAGGCACCTCACCTGCATCTTCCTTCTTCTGGGAAAGCCTGGCAGCCATGATCACACCACAAACACAGTTGCCATGTTCAAACAGGGCCTTATTCCTTCCAGGAAGCCCTGCAGCTGAGTATATGCCCCTAAAATGTGTTGTATTATAGCTCTGAATATCTGAGCAACTTCATTTTTTGATTCTGTCACCCCTAAAGAAACACCCCAATTTAACAGACTTGGCATATAAGAACAAGAGTTTACTAAACTGTCTGCCATTATATTAATGACTTCATTGGTAATACAATAATTTTCACAAATTAGCTTGCTACTGTACTTTTCCGTTTACTTTTTTTTTTTTTTTAGATTATTTTTTTTTGAATATTTATTTTTTTTTATTTAAACACCTTGATTACATACATGATTGTTTTTGGGTTTCAGTCATGTAAAGAACACCACCCATCACTAGTGCAACATTCCCATCACCAATGTCCAAGTCTCCCTCCTACCCACCCAACCCCCGCCTGTACTCTAAACAGGCTCTCCATTTCCCTCATACATTCTCATTATAAGGAAAATTCAAAATGTAGTTATTTCTCTAACTAAACTCATCACTCTTTGTGGTGAGCTTCCTATGGTGAGCTGGAACATCCAGCTCTTTTCACTTTTGTGTCTGGAAATTATTATTGCAAGAATGTCTTTCATTTCTCTTAAAACCCATAGATGAGTGAGACCATTCTGCGTTTTTCTCTCTCTCTCTGACTTATTTCACTCAGCATAATAGATTCCATATACATCCATGTATAGGAGAATTTCATGACTTCATCTCTCCTGACAGCTGCATAATATTCCATTGTGTATATGTACCACAGTTTCTTTAGCCATTCGTCTGTTGAAGGGCATCTTGGTTGTTTCCAGAGTCTTGCTATGGTAAATAGTGCTGCAATGAATATAGGTGTAAGGAAGGGGTTTTTGTACTGTATTTTTGTGTTCCTAGGGTATATTCCTAGGAGTGGTATAGCTGGATCATATGGGAGCTCGATTTCCAGTTTTTGAAGGAATCTCCATATCGCTTTCCATAAAGGTTGAACTAGACGGCATTCCCACCAGCAGTGGATAAGAGTTCCTTTCTCTCCACATCCCCGCCAACACTGTTTGTTCTCATTCTTTGTGATGTGTGCCATTCTCTGTGGTGTGAGGTGGTATCTCATCGTTGTTTTGATTTGCATCTCCCTGATGATTAGTGATGTGGAGCATTTTTTCATGTGTCTTTTGGCCATTTGTATTTCTTCTTTGTCAAAGTGTCTGTTCATTTCTTCTCCCCATTTTTTGATGGGATTAGATGTTTTTTTCTTGTAAAGTTCTGTCAGTGCCTTGTATATTTTGGAGATTAGCCCCTTATCTGATGGATATTGGGTGAATAGTTTCTCCCACTCAGTGGGTGGCTCTTGTATCCTGGGCACTATTTCCTTTGAGGTGCAGAAACTTCTCAGCTTAATATATTCCCATCTGTTAATCTCTGCTTTCACTTGCTTGGAGAGTGCAGTTTCCTCCTTGAAGATGCCTGTAATGTCCTGGAGTGTCTTGCCTATGTGCTGTTCTATATATCTTATGGTTTTGGGGCTGATATCGAGGTCTTTAATCCATTTGGATTTTACCTTCGTGCATGATGATAGCTGGGGGTCTACGGTCAATTTTTTGCAAGTGGCTATCCAATTGTGCCAACACCACTTGTTGAAGAGGCTTTCCCTGCTCCATTTAGGGTTTCCTGCTCCTTTATCGAAAATTAGGTGGTTGTATGTCTGGGGAACATTTTCTGAGTATTCAAGTCTATTCCACTGGTCTGAGGGCCTGTCCTTATTCCAATACCATGCTGTTTTGATAACTATTGCTTTGTAGTACAGTTTAAAGTTGGGGAAAGTAATTCCTCCCATATTCTTTTTCCCAATGATTGCTTTAGCTATTCGAGGGTGTTTATTGTTCCAAATGAATTTCAAAAGTGCCTGATCCACTTCTTTGAAGAATGTCATGGGTATCTTTAGAGGGATAGCATTAAATCTGTATAATGCCTTGGGGAGTATTGCCATTTTGATGATGTTAATCCTGCCAATCCACGAGCAGGGTATGCGTTTCCATTTCCGCGTGTCTTCTCTTATTTCTTGGAGCAGAGTTTTATAGTTTTCTTTGTATAGGTCCTTCACATTTTTAGTCAAGTTGATTCCAAGATATTTGAGTTTGTGTGGCACTATTGTGAATGGGATTGTTTTCTTAATGTCCATTTCTTCCTTATTGCTATTGGTGTATAGAAAGGCCATTGATTTTTGTGTGTTAATTTTGTAGCCTGCCACCTTGCTATATGAGTCTATTGTTTCTAGAAGCTTTTTGGTGGAGTCTTTAGGGTTTTCTAAGTAGAGTATCATGTCATCTGCAAACAGTGAGAGCTTGACTTCTTCCTTTCCTATCTGAATTCCCTTGATATCTTTTTCTTGCCTAATCGCTATAGCAAGTACTTCCAGTGCTATGTTGAATAGGAGTGGTGAGAGAGGACAGCCTTGTCTTGTACCAGAATTTAGAGGGAAGGCTTTTAGTTTTTCTCCGTTGAGGATAATATTTGCCATTGGCTTGTGGTAGATGGCTTCAACTAGATTGAGAAAGGTTCCTTCCATTCCCATCTTGCTGAGAGTTTTGATCAAGAATGGGTGTTGGACCTTATCAAATGCTTTCTCTGCATCTATTGATATGATCATGTGGTTTTTATTTTTCTTGTTATTGATGTTGTGTATGATGTTGATGGATTTACGGATGTTAAACCAGCCTTGCATTCCTGGGATGAAACCTACTTGATCGTAGTGGATGATCTTCTTAATGAGGCATTGAATCCTATTTGCCAGGATTTTGTTGAAGATCTTTGCATTGGCATTCATCAGCGATATTGGTCTGTAATTTTCTTTTTTTGTAGCATCTCTGTCTGGTTTAGGTATCAAGGTGATGTTGGCTTCATAAAAGCTATTTGGAAGTGTTTCCGTTTGTTCAATTTCATGAAAGAGTCTTGCCAGGATTGGTAGTAATTCCTCTTGGAAAGTTTGAAAGAATTCATTAGTGAATCCATCTGGGCCTGGGCTTTTGTTTTTCGGCAGACCTTTGATTACCGTTTTGATTTCATCAATGGTGATGGGGGTGTTTAGATATGCTACATCCTCTTCCTTCAACCGTGGAAGATTATAAGAGTCCAAGAATTTATCCATTTCTTCCAGGTTCTCATTTTTAGTGGCGTAGAGTTTCTCAAAGTAGTTTCTGATTACCCTGTGAATCTCTGTCATATCAGTAGTGATCTCTCCTTTTTCATTCCTAATACGAGTTATCAAGTTTCTCTCTCTCTCTTTCTTTGTTAGGTTTGCCAGTGGTCTATCAATCTTGTTTATTTTTTCAAAGAACCAACTTCTGCTTTCGTTGATCTTTCGGATTGTTTTTTGGGTTTCCACTTCATTGATTTCTGCTCTCAGCTTTGTTATTTCCTTCTGTCTTCCTATTTTTGGGTCCTTTTGTTGAGCACTTTCTAGTTCTATTAGCTGTGTCATTAAGCTTCTCAGGTAAGCTCCTTCTTCCTTCCTGATGTGTGCTTGCAAAGCTATAAATTTTCCTCTCAGTACTGCTTTTGCTGTGTCCCATAAGTTCTGATAGTTTGTGTCTTTATTGTCATTTGTTTCCAGGAACCTTTTGATTTCCTCCTTGATTTCATCTCGGACCCACTGGTTATTGAGTATGAGGCTGTTTAACATCCAGGTGTTAATGTTTTTCTTCTGAGTCCCTTTGGAATTCACAAATAATTTCAGAGCCTTGTGGTCAGCAAAGGTAGTCTGCAAAATTTCTATCCTCTTGATATTATGGAGATATGTTTTATGTGCCAGCATGTAGTCTATCCTGGAGAATGTCCCATGTACGTTGGAGAAGAATGTGTATCTAGGTTTCTGGGGGTGGAGTGTCCTATATATATCCACTAGGCCTCTTTCTTCCATTTCTATCCTCAGGTCTAGTATATTCTTGTTGGGTTTCAGTCTGGTTGACCTATCCAGTGTTGACAAAGCCGTGTTAAGGTCCCCCACAATTATTGTGTTGTTATTGATATTATTTTTCAGATTTGTCAACAGTTGTATTAAATATTTTGCTGGCCCCTCATTTGGTGCATATATGTTTAGGAGAGTTATTTCTTCCTGCTCTACATACCCCTTGATTAATATAAAATGTCCATCTTTGTCCCTTACAACCTTCCTGAGTATAAAGTTTGCATTATCTGATATTAGTATGGCCACTCCAGCTTTTTTATGGGTGTTGTTTGCTTGGATGATTTTTCTCCAGCCTTTTATTTTGAGTCTATGTTTGTTCTGACTATTCAGGTGTGTTTCTTGTAGGCAGCAGAAGGTTGGATTGAGTTTTTTGATCCATTTAGCCACTCTATGTCTCTTGACTGGTGCATTTAGTCCATTGACGTTGAGAGAAAGAATTGTCCTGGGATTTAATGCCATCTTTATATTGAAATTTGGTGTCTTTTGGTTAGTCTTGTCTTAAATTAGGTCTTTCAGTTTTTCTCTTAAGACTGGTTTTGTGTCTGTAAAGTTTCTGAGCTGCTTTTTGTCAGTGAAACCATGTATTCTTCCGTCAAACCGGAAAGTGAGTTTTGCTGGGTATAGTATTCTGGGTGAAGCATTCATTTCATTCAGTCTTGTCACAATATCCCACCACTGCTTTCTGGCATTGAGTGTTTCTGGTGACAGGTCTGCTGTAAATCTCAAGGATGCTTGCTTGAATGTAATTTCCCCTTTTGATCTTGCTGTTTTTAGAATTCTGTCTCTATCTGTGGGATTTGTCATTGTGACTAGGATGTGTCTTGGGGTGGTTTTTCTGGGGTCTCTTTTGGTTGGTACTCTTCGAGCATGCAGGATTTGATCACCTATATTCTTTAGCTCTGGAAGTTTCTCTTTAATGATGTTCTTGACCATTGATTCTTCCTGGGAATTTTCTTCCTGGGTCTCTGGGACGCCAACGATTCTTAAGTTGTTTCTGTTGATCTTATCATAGACTTCTATTTTCATCTGTTCCCATTCTTTGACTAATTTTTCCGTTGTCTGCTCATTTGCTTTAAGTTTTTTGTCCAATCTCTCCTGCTGTATGGAATTGTTATGTATCTCATCTTCCACAGCACCAAGTCTATTCTCAGCTTCTGATACCCTGTCCCAGAGCTTATCTATTTTGTCATTCACTTCGTTTACTGACTTTTTCAGTCCTGTTAGTTGACATGTTATTTCAGTTTGGAGTTTTGTCATTTCTGCCTTCATATTTTCTTGGTTCTTATTAGTGTTCTGTTCAACTCGATCCATGGTTTCTTGGAGTCTGTTGAGCACCTTCCATATTGCTAGTCTAAAGTCCTTATCTGAGAGGTTGATTAGTTGTTCAGTCATTATCTGGTCCTCAGAATTGTCATCTTCATTCTCTATGTCTGATGCTGGCCTGCGTTGTTTCCCCATTGTCACACTTGTATTGTGGGTTTTTCTACGTGTTGTGGTGGTATTCATTGTCTATATGATGTAGGCAGCACACTCCTCTGGCTTCTCCCTTTCTGGATGGGCTGACTTGCCTCTAAGGGAGGGGAGTCCTCCGTGGATGAAGCCTCACACTGGGTCAAATCTTAGGCCCGAGCATGCAACAGAGAAGACAGTCCAGAGAGAAATGCTTGCTTCTCTGGTATAGCACAGTTCTTATTGTAATTTTTTCTTATTGTTGCAATGGTGTTCTTTTCTTAGAAGGAGCGCACGGCCGCATAGCGAAGCGGAGCAGCCGTGCTCTGATGGAGCCTCTTTTGCCCCACTCCCAAGAGTTTCACACAAGAGGACAGTAGACAGATATTTACAGTTCACACTCACAGTTGGGCCCCTCTGCGCAGGCTTAGATTCGTGTCTTTTCCCCGCCTGATGTCCCAAGCAGGGAATCCAGCTTCTGCAGCAGTCTGCCGGCCGGTTTTTATGTTCTGAAGTCCCGCCCTGGAAATGGCCTCCAGGATAGGGAGAGCAGATTTCTGGAGCTCTTTTGCCCCACTCCCAAGAGTTTCACACAAGAGGACAGTAGACAGATATTTACAGTTCACACTCACAGTTGGGCCCCTCTGCGCAGGCTTAGATTCGTGTCTTTTCCCCGCCTGATGTCCCAAGCAGGGAATCCAGCTTCTGCAGCAGTCTGCCGGCCAGTTTTTATCCATTCTGCATTTTTCTCTCTCTCTCTCTCTGACTTATTTCACTCAGCATAATAGATTCCGTGTACATCCATGTATAGGAAAATTTCATGACTTCATCTCTCCTGACAGCTGCATAATATTCCATTGTGTTTATGTACCACAGTTTCTTTAGCCATTCATCTGTTGAAGGGCATCTTGGCTGTTTCCAGAGTCTTGCTATGGTAAATAGTGCTGCAATGAATATAGGTGTAAGGAAGGGGTTTTTGTATTGTATTTTTGTGTTTCTAGGGTATATTCCTACGAGTGGTATAGGTGGATCATATGGGAGCTTGATTTCCAGTTTTTAGAGGAATCTCCATATCGCTTTCCATAAAGGTTGAACTAGACGGCATTCCCACCAGCAGCGGAAGAGTTCCTTTCTCTCCACATCCCCGCCAACACTGTTTATTCTCATTCTTTGTGATGTGTGCCATTCTCTGAGGTGTGAGGTGGTATCTCATTGTTGTTTTGATTTGCATCTCCCTGATGACTATGATGTGGAGCATTTTTTCATGTATCTTTTGGCCATTTGTGTTTCTTCTTTGTGAAAGTGTCTGTCCATTTCTTCTCCCCATTTTTTGATGATATTAGATGTTTTTTTCTTGTAAATTTCTGTCAGTGCCTTGTATATTTTGGAGATTAGCCCCTTATCTGATGGGTATTGGGTGAATAGTTTCTCCCACTCAGTGGGTGGCTCTTGTATCCTGGGCGCTATTTCCTTTGAGATGCAGAAGCTTCTCAGCTTAATATATTCCCATCTGTTAATTTCTGCTTTCACTTGCTTGGAGAGTGCAGTTTCCTTTTTGAAGATGCCTGTAGTCTCAATGTCATGGAGTCTTTTGCCTATGTGTTGTTCTATATATCTTATGGTTTTGGGCCTGATATCGAGGTCTTTGATCCATTTGGATTTTACCTTCGTACATGATGTTAGCTGGGGGTCTAAATTCAATTTTTTGCAAGTGGCTAGTCAGTTGTGCCAACACCACTTGTTGTAGAGGCTTTCCCTGCTCCATTTAGGATTTCCTGCTCCTTTATCAAAAATTAGGTGATTGTATGTCTGGGGAACATTTTCTGAGTATTCAAGCCTATTCCACTGATCTGAGGGCCTGTCCTTATTCCAATACCATGCTGTTTTGATAACTATTGCTTTCCTTTTTGACTTCTTTATCACTACTATCTTATATTTTGCTTTCAAGTTCATCTATGTGATTTTCCACCTGTGTAATTCTACTATTATTGCTTGTTAACATATTTTTTAGTTCCTTCAGTTTCATTTGTATGGATTCTCTCATCTTCTGAAAGAGTTCTTCTTTGATTTGATTATATTTTCATCGATAGATTTCTTAACTTTACAGGCTACTACTCCTTTATTTCCATACCTAAACCATTAAGTGTTGATTTTATGTTCTCAACTATAAGGTTTAGGCATTTAGTGGACTTGGAGATTTGCCAGGTTTTCTCTCCATATCCCCCACAGTAGATGTCTTTTTTAGCTTTCCCATTGATCTTTGCAGTTAGTGGTTTGAAGTGCTGAAGTAGAAGGGTGCTTAAGAAAGCGACCTATTGAATTATTTGTTGAAACGAGGCTCAAAAAGTGCTAGATCCAATCTGCCAGGAAGTATATGAGATAACTTGAAAAGACTTTGCATGGATGTACTAGCAACCATGCAGTTTGGGAAAATGAGGACTGATGGGAAGGAAGGGAAATTCAGTAATATCACTTGAACCCAGACGGAGGCTGAGGGAAGGCTGGAAATGAGACCCCATCGGAGTTTGGTGAAGGGGATTAGGACAGGAGCCTCCCTGTTCCCGCACAGACACAGGCCTAACAAAGAATCAGCAGTGCACTGGGACCTGGTAGGAGGTGGGGAAAAGACCCCAAAAGACAGCTCCATTTGTATTTGATGGAAGGGATTAAGATGTGAAGTTCCTTTACAAGAAAAAACATCTAATCCCATCAAAAAATGGGGAGAAGAAATGGACAGACACTTTGACAAAGAAGAAATACATATGGCCAAAAGGCACATGAAAAAATGCTCCACATCACTAATCATCAGGGAGATGCAAATCAAAACAACTATGAGGTACCACCTCACACCCCAGAGATTGGCATACATCACAAAGAATGAGAACAAGCAGTGTTGGCAGGGATGTGGAGAGAAAGGAACTCTTATCCACTGCTGGTGGGAATGCCGTCTAGTTCAACCTTTATGGAAAGCAATATGGAGATTCCTCCAAAAACTGGAAATCGAGCTCCCATATGACCCAGCCATACCACTCCTAGGAATATACCCTATGAACACAAAAATACAATACAAAAATCCCTTCCTTACACCTATATTCATTGCAGCACTATTTACCATAGCAAGACTCTGGAAACAGTCAAGATACCCTTCAACAGATGAATGGCTAAAGAAACTGTGGTACATAAACACAATGGAATATTATGCAGCTGTCAGGAGAGATGAAGTCATGAAGTTCTCCTATACATGGATGTACATGGAATCTATTATGCTGAGTGAAATAAATCAGAGAGAGAGAAAAATGCAGAATGGTCTCACTCATCTATGGGTTTTAAGAAAAGTGAAAGACATTTTTACAATAATAATTTTCAGGCACAAAAGAGAAAAAAGCTGAAGTTACAGCTCACCTCATGAAGCTCACTGCAAACAGGGATGAGTTTAGTTAGAGAAATAACTACGTTTTGAACTATCCTAATAATGAGAATGTATGAAGGAAATAGAAAGCCTGTCTAGAGTACAGGCAGGGGTTGGGTGGGGAGGAGGGAGATTTGGGACATTGGTGATGGGAATGTTGCACTGGTGATGGGTGGTGTTCTTTACATGAATGAAACCCAAATACAATCATGTATGTAATAAAGTTGGTTAAAAAAAAGAAAGAATAAAAAGAAAAGATGTGAGGTTCCTTATTTCATCCATCCCAACACAAACCTGGCTACCCTCAAAGTGCATATGAACAGTGATAATCCTGGAACTCAGAAGGAGGCTGAGAAAGGCTGGAAAGGAGGCCCATTTCGAGCTTGGTAGAAGGGGTTAGGATAGGCTCCTTCCTGTTTCTGCTCAGACACAGCCCTGACAAAGAATCAGACTGTTTCCAGTAATCTTTTAATTTCCTCTTTGATTTTTTCTCGAACCCCTAATTTTTCAGTAATAAGCTATTTAACTTCCAGGTTTTTGAGTTTTTCTTCTCCATTTTTGCATGTAATTAACTTCTATTTTCAATCATTTTCAAAAGATGTCTCATATCATTTCATTTTGACTTTGTGAATAAGGTTTTGTGTCCTAGAATGTGATCTATCTTGGAGAATATCCTTAGTGCACTGCTGAAGAATGTGTATAAGCCACTTTTCCATTTCTTCCATCGAAGCTCATATTTCCGCACTGAGTTTTAGTCTAGTTGATTTATCAACAGGTGACTTGCTGTTTTTGTTATCTCCAACTTGATTTTTTTTTTTTTGCTTTCAATATCTTTCTTCAAGTTTATTTGTAGTTCTAAGTCTTTTGCTTGTCCCTCATTTTATGCAAATATGTTTAGGAGTGTGAACTTTTCTTGAACATTAAAAAATGACCTTTACTATCATTTATGACTTTTTCCAGCCTGAATTCTGTGTCATCTGATACTAATATACAACCTTGCTCTTTTTGTTTTGTTTTTTGTTTGTTTTTGTTTGTTTTGGGCCATGATGAGATATATCATTAACCTTTTCACTTTATCAATCCACTGTCCTTGAACTTAGGGGCTTTATTTGGTAAATCTGCTATAAATAATGTTATCTTTATCTTTGTTTATAATTTTTCTTTAATCTTTCTACATCCATTGTGTTCTGTACTTCTTTCTCTTTCTTTCTTTCTTTTTTCCTTTTTTTCTTTCTTTCTTTCTTTCTTTCTTCTTTCTTCTTTCTTTTCTTTCTTTCTTTCTTTCTTTCTTTTCTTTCTTTCTTTCTTTCTTTCTTTCTTTCTTCTTTCTTCTTTCTTTCTTTCTTTTCTTTCTTTCTTTCTTTCTTCTTTCTTCCTTCCTTCCTTCCTTCCTTCCTTCCTTCCTTCCTTCCTTCCTTCCTTCCTTCCTTCCTTCCTTCCTTCCTTCCTTCCTTCCTTCCTTCCTTCCTTCCTTCCTTCCTTCCTTCCTTCCTTCCTTCCTTCCTTCCTTCCTTCCTTCCTTCCTTCCTTCCTTCCTTTCTTTCTTTCTTTCTTTCTTTCTTTCTTTCTTTCTTTCTTTCTTTCTTTCTTTCTTTCTTTCTTTCTTTCTTTCTTTCTTTCTTTTTGTTTTTGGGTCACACCCATTGGAGCTCAGAGTTTACTCCTGGCTCTGTGCTCAGAAATCCCTCCTGGTAGGCCAGGGGTACCATATGGGATGCCAGGGATAGAACCCAGGTGTGTCCTGGTGGTCAGTATGCAAGGCAAATGCCCTACCACTGTGCTATTGTTCTGGTCCTTGTTCTGTATTTTTCTATAGTTTTCATGATTATGATTAGGATGTGTATTATAGTATTTTAATTTGGATCTCTTATAGCTGGTGTCTTTTGTGTCCTCTGGACCTGTGTTCATGGCTCTAGATAGTTGAGAATGGCTTAGCAATAATGCCTTTGACAGTTGCTTTTTTTTTTTTTTAAATCAGGATTGTCCTCCTGGTCTTCTGCAACACTAAAAATTCTTTTTTTTTTTTTTTTTGTTTCTGGGCTACACCCGGCGGTGCTCAGGGGTGACTCCTGGCTGTCTGCTCAGAAATAGTTCCTGGCAGGCACAGGGGACCATATGGGACACCGGTATTTGAACCAACTACCTTTGGTCCTGGATCGGCTGCTTGCAAGGCAAACACTGCTGTGCTATCTCTCCAGGCCCACTAAAAATTCTTATGGTGTGTCTCTTGAATTCATCTCAAAGTCCTCTTGTCCACTATTTGTTTATTTTAAAACTTTTCCCCATCTTTTGATCTTGTCTGGAGCTTTTCTGTAACTCATGCTGGGGCTCACTGATATTTTCCTCAACTACTTTTACTCAATTGCTGAGGCCTTCCAGTAAAAATTTAACTTCACCTACAAAGTCTTTCTTTTTGTAGACTCCCCATTTCTGTTATCCAAAATTCTTGTATTTTATTGGTGGCTTATTACATTGTTTCCTTGAGCTTCTTAAACATTCTCAACATTTCTTCTCTAGAGTCTCTAACAGATGCTTAATGCTGACTGAGTCTTCAGTGCTACCATCTTTACTAATAAGCATGTGGAGTTCTGCACTGCTTTTCCATAGTGACTTTTGCAGTTTGGAGATTTTTCTTTGTTGCTGAGTGGATAGACTAAGTGGATAGACTTAGGATGTTTTGATATGATCATGAAGATATATAAAGAAGGAAATGAAAAGAAGGCTTAAAGCCTTTTTCTTTCCCTGACACTTCATGAGAATTCTACCTGGGGGGGGGTGGGGTGCAAATGGTAATCTTGAATAAAAAAACAGGACCCCAATTCTGTGATGTCACATTATGTGGGATAGCTGCTTGGTGATGCATTCTTTTTTTTCTTTTAAATTTATATAAATTTTTGTAACATTTAAAATTTTGGGGGGTGAAGGGCCTGAGGGCATTTGCCTTGCAAGAGGCTGACCCAGAATGGACCTGGCTGAATCCCCCAGGTTGCATATGGTCCCCTGAGCCAGGAGTGATTTCTGAGCACATAATCAGAAATAACCACTGAGTGCCGCTGGCTGTGGCCCAAAACTAAAACAAACAAACAAACAAATAAAAAATAAAATAAATTTGGGGAAACATTTGTGAAAGTCAGATTGGAGAAAGTAATTTGATCTTTGTAGGAAAGAAAAAGCCAGTACTGATCTCTGGCCAAGTTTTTTTTTATTTTTATTTTTTTACCAGAACCATTGTCTGTTTTTACTCACAAGGGATAAGAATTTCAGGAGGGAGAAGAAAAGTGAAGTGAGGTAAGTTTATGTGGAAAATATAAAGGGAAAGAAAAAGGGAAATATGGGCTTCTTCAGAGGGAAGTGAACTTATTCCACATCCCAAAGTGAGATCCCTCAGGGAATTTTTGTGGGTTTTAGTCCCACAGGATCTGGGAAGCCATGGGTTCATGTCTAACAGGGCCTCGGAGGGGTGGTGTAAGTTTAAGTCTTTCAGACCTTGAGATTGTTTCCCAGGGGATCTTGTGGGTTGGGTATTCTGAGAACTTCTTGAGATAGTGAAGGCCTAAGGGAAACAGCTCTCCAGGTGAGGCTCGAGGGGAAAAACTGGACTCAAAATCGCCTCCAGGCAAGTGGATTCTAGGGCTCTATATTGTCCTCTCCACCCCAACAGCTGTTAGTTTAAGGATTGGAGAATACAAAGAAACCACCTTGTTCCTTGAAGTGGGAAGTCACTCATCCAGAAGGGAACCACTCCCTGCAGATTCAGCTGACTCAACTTCCAGAACCAGGGTAGAATGCAGTTAGTCCTGATGGTCCTGCTAATGGCAGTGACCACGGATGACTGGCTGGAATAAACACCCCCATTTTCTTGTGGACTCTTGGAGTCTTACCCAGAATGTGGATGTGTTGTGGGTCAAACTATCACCCTGGGGCTCCTTCTCCTAAACTTTGACTTATGTAATGTTTGAGGTTTCTGACTATGCTCCTCTGATCTCCTTGCCTATTTTATTTAGGCTCACCTAAGTGCAGTTAAGATGATTGTGTTAAGGTTTTAGTATGTGCCAATAGGTAGGGATGGGTACTAAGAACCTCAAGTAGAGTCAGTGATTTGACTGAGGTCCAAGAGAAGAGGAAGAAATTCGAAGACTAGAGCAGAAGGGACTCCTTTTAGTCAGACGTATTTTAAGTTTCCATTTAAGGCTAACAAGGCTAAGTTTCCAATTAAGGACTAAGTTTCTATCTCAACAATAATGACACAGTCCCCAAGGTGCCTATAAACTACAATATACCGCCCTAGACATCTAGCCATAAAAGAACATGATGAAACACCCTAGACAACAGCCAATCAACTTAAAGGTCAAGACTTCCTGACTTCCTGCTTCTAACCCTATATAATCTGGCTTGTGACCCCAGAGAGAGGCTTGTTGGTTGACAGAATAAAGCTTTGCTTTGATTTATTTTAATTGTGTGGTTTCATGCTTTGACTCTGGACCCTAACACGACAACCTCCTACCTGGTAAGTGTGTGCCCCAAGTTTAGATTAAGGGAATCTCCAAGTTGGAGGAATAGCACTGCTTGTCTGGAAGGTAACTTTAATAGCATTTTCTCAAGATGTCTTCCAAAGTCTGCTGCTAGTATGTCAGCAAGGGTGAAGTTTGGAACTGCTGAGAATTTTCTTTGATATTCTTATCATAGAATATATCTTCTTTAGGTGGGGTCTTTTATTTCAGGGGATGCAGTGTTCTTGGTTCTAGAATTTCTGCATCTTAGTGGACCTCCTGCATCTTCAGTGGGTTCCTTTATCTCATGATCTTTGTATGTTTGGGTTTGTTTATTTAATCCTCATTGTCAGGACCTTACCTGTTTGACCGTCTGTAACACTATGACTAATGATAATAATAATCACAATATGCCTGTGATCTTGAGCACTTGTTACTATTGTCTTTGTCCCAGGCTCCATGAAGGCAGAAACCATTTTGATGTCTGCTATGTCTTTACAACCAACATTGGTGATGTCACATAGTATTTACAGAACCACACAATCCAGGCTATCTATTATCTGCTTTAAGACATTATCCAACTAAACTATCAAAATTATTCATGGTAAATGTCACCTTTTATTTGTACCTGAGGAATATAGACAAGAAAGGTATGGTAATTTGTTCAGGGTATGTAGTTTGCTGTTAATGGAAGACTGAATGTGAAAATATTGGTCTCCTGAATTTCCTCTTGTTTTCCCATTACATATGCTCCTGTATTTGTGAAAATGTACTCCCATGTGTGCTAAAGCTCAAACCTGGATTAATGTCTATAAACAAAGTATGAATATCACCAAATTAATTAGTGAAGGTTATATTTACACTTGACCAAGTGTCAACTCAGGTTGTTTGTTTGAGTGAAGATTTCCTCAAGTTATTGCCATCAATCTTTTCTTCCCCTGGATAATAGATAATGTGCTTGAATTTTACAAGTCTGTGAGTAGCTATCTTGCATTTCTTAGGCAAAGCTGAATCTCAGTCAATATTTTTATAGTAAGACAGCTCTTTACAAGACTCAGGTGTTCCTTAAGCTAATAAATGACTATCCTTCAGACAGAATTATAAGCAATGCTCCAATTAATGACAGCAACAGCAGCTCTTTGTTTACAATGTCCCTGTTGTCCAAATTAGTTGAATTGTCCAAATATTCAGTGATTTACAAATTCATAGGAAATTAGAAAAAACATTTTATTTTCACAATTTGAAGCACGAGCTTCTCTAGCATTTCTGAGCTCTACATTTCTGTGATGGACTTTGATTCAATCCAGCCTGAATGAAAGATTTTTTATCACCCCAGAATGCATTTTTTTTATTTGCCTTGGATCTATGATTCTGTCAGTATTGAGAGAAAAGAAAAATCAATGCTGTCCTATAAACCTCGGGCTGCCTCTGGTCAACGTGGTCAGCATGGTGTGAGCAAAGGAAATGGCAGTGGAAAAAATTGACCGCTCAGCAAGAGTATGTCCAGTGACGGACACAGCTCAGGGCTAATAACAGCTTGCAATTACACATGGAAAACCAAAGTGTGTAGGGCATTCAATGTGAGGAGAGTGTAATACAATTTATTAAACTACTGGTTAGAGTTCTTCAGCTTCTTGATAAAAAAAAAGATTGTGGTTTCATACTCCTTAAAACACAGGCTTACATGATACCAATAGGGTGAAGTAGGCTAGGGAAAGAGGGAGAAATTGAGATTGCAGTTTATTTACATTTCGAATTAGCCTCTATGCTAGAGATCTAGTACCACATATTTGGCACCATTTAGATATTTCCCTGAACATCTCCAGGAGTGAACCCTGAGCACAGAATTATCCCTTGAATACCACAGGTATGTTAACCTCCCCTTAAAACTAGGTGTCTTTGTCTGTCTATCTATCTATCTATCTATCTATCTATCTATCTATCTATCTATCCATCTATCTATCTACCTACTTATCTTTCTGTCTATGTATATGTCTAGCTTCTATCATCTATCTATTTATCATATCATCTATATATAAACTATCTATCTAAGTTATCAGATTTAGCACATTGGCTTTTGTCACTGTTATATGTATTTCATTAAATTCCAGTTTAGTAAATATGCCTCTAACTATTTGAAAGCAGCAAATACATAATTACTAGAGGTATGTATTTTGTAAAAAAATTATGAAGGATTTTTTTCCATGCTAAGTATCATAGTAGTATTGATAATTCAGTCTGTTGGTGTTATATATTTTCTTAATTCTTCAATGAAGGATTTCTTACTTTCTGATTTTTAATGACAATTCAGGAAAGTAGATGGCAAGAAAGACAGTTATTTATTATTACCAGATAACTATTATTTTAAATCATATTTATTTTACATAATAATTTATTAGTTCTTATTAAATTGGTACACACTATAAGATTTTAGGAAATGAAAAGACAATGTTGAAAAGAGAGAGACAATGTATTTATATAAACTATCCAATAAGGGAGGAAAACCATGACTCTGACCACTGAGACTGACCCAAATATTATCTTTCTGGGCATAGGTAGTGTTTATGTTTGTTGATGATGTATTCTCTTGCTGTAGCACAAGCCCCTCTTTAGATAGAATAGATTTCCAGTATTGGCTGCATCTAATTAAATTTCCCATTTCTACTGTTCTGCATACTCCTCTGCTATCAGAAAGTGAAACACTTTTATAAAATCTTTTGTAAGTTAAACCACATTAAATAAAATTGTACTTACAGGGAAAGCATTTAAATATTTTCAGAAAAATTCTACCAAATCATACATGTATGCCTAAAATAATACTAAAATAAAAGTGAAAACAGAATGATGCAATAAATTCAGTTTAGATGTGGTTCTCAGTGAAGAATATTGTCGAACTACTCTTTGTGCTTGAAGTTACACTATCTATAGAGTGGCTGCTATGTGATAGGTGCTATAACTTTTTTCCATAGAAGCAAAAATTCTCTATGCCTTTATTCTGTTATTAAAACATTTAATAGCATATTTCTTTTTAAAAAGCAAAATGGTCTGAAGTGGACATTTTAAGGGTACTCAGGGATCACTTCTGGGGTGATTGAGGATTGAGCCTGGGTTTGCTGCATGCAAAGAAAGCACTGTATTATTGCCTCTAAAACTTGAAAAGTGGGTGATACCTTTAGCTCCTCACATCTCTGAGTTCTCCTTGTTGGGGTAGTTACATTGAACTTGCTCTATCATCCAGATTCTCTGCTGTCTACTTGATCACATGCAGGTTTGTTATCCTGGTTCTCAGAATCTTCTGCCATCTTTTTCCCTGTTGTAATTGTTGCAAACCAGGTGGAATCAAGGTATAAAAGTTATCAAATTTTTGAGTAAATAATTTTTAAAACCTATTTTTATCCACTTAATTCATAGCCAGGGGCCTTGGGTCATACCTGACAATGCTCAGTGGCAATCCTGGCTCAGAAGTGACTCATATGGGAGCTCGATTTCCAGTTTTTGGAGGAATCTCCATACCGCTTTCCATAAAGGTTGAACTAGACGGCATTCCCACCAGCAGTGGATGAGTTTTTTTTTCTCCACATCCCCGCCAATACTGCTTGTTCTCATTCTTTGTGATGTGTGCCAGTCTCTGGGGTGTGAGGTGGTACCTCATTGTTGTTTTAATTTGCATCTCCCTGATGATTAGTGAAGTGGGGCATTTTTTCATGTGTCTTTTGGCCATTTGTATTTCTTCTTTGTCAAAGTGTCTGTCCATTTCTTCTCCCCATTTTTGATGGGATTAGATAGGAATATACACTAGGAACATAAAAACACAATACAAAAATCCCTTCCTTACACCTATATTCATTGCAGCACTATTTACTATAGCAAGACTCTGGAAACAGCCAAGATACCCTTCAACAAATGAATTGCTAAAGAAACAGTGGTACATATACACAATGAAATATTATGCAGCTGTCAGGAGAGATGAAGTCATAAAATTTTCCTATACATGAATGTACATGGAATCTATTATGCTGAGTGAAATAAGTCACAGAGAGAGAGAGAGAAAGATGCAGAATAGTCTCACTCATCTATGGGTTTTAAGAAAAATGAAAGACATTCTTGCAATAATAACTTTCAGACACAAAAGAGAAAAGAGCTGGAAGTTACAGCTCACCTCATGAAGCTCACCACAAACAGGGATGAGTTTAGTTAGAGAAATGACTACGTTTTGAACTATCCTAATAATAAGAATGTACGAGGGAAATAGAAAGCCTGTCTAGAGTACAGGCGGGGGTCGGGTGGGGAGGAGGGAGATTTGGGACATTGGTGATGGGAATGTTGCACTGGTGATGGGTGGTGTTCTTTACATGACTGAAACCCAAACACAATCATGTATGTAATAAAGTTATTTAAATAAAAAAATTAAAAAAAAGAAATGACTCATATTTGGTATTGAATTAAGAGAATAAATTTTATATGGTTTTTAAGCTCTAGAAAACAAATGATGGACTTCGTTCTCTGTCCTCCGCTAGTGCTCATGTTTCCTCATCCTAAAGTTAACATTGCCTGCTCAGAATTGCAGCCTGCACAGCTGCATGCAATGTCTGTGCCTTCCTTTCTGTACTAGTTCTCCTGCTTTTGTTATTTTGGTTTACTTATAATACTAAGAACATTTTAGGTATAGCTTGGAGCATAATTCAAGCTTCCATTTCTGGGCTGTGGAGATACAATTTTTTTGAAAGGAGGCTTTTGTAGCCATGAGAGAGCTACTTATTTAGCAACAAAAGAGGGCCTTTTAAACTTTAATATTCTTCATAGGGAGACTTCAAGTTTATGCTTGTTCTTCAGTAATCATATCGCATGAGGTAGGTCTTCTAGGCATAATACTGGTTTCAGCAAGCCAGTGTTAACTGTAAGATGGGGAAGCATGGACACAAGTGAAAGGACAGAGAATCAACCTGCTTAAAAAACCAGGTAAAATTAATTGAATCAAATTAGATAATTCACTCCCAGCAAAGTCAAATGTGGGTGTAGAATGGGGGAAAGTCATGGAAATAGGAAAATAGAATACTCACTGAAGATCCTTACTTTGGGCTAAGCATTTTGATTTCTATTATCCATTACCACAAACAATACCCTTTACACTGTAAAGGATCAAGTTTATTCTTTTTCATGACTATGTGTCTAGCAAAATAGTCTCAACTGGACATGTATACACACACACTCTGTATTTTTTCTAATTTCTGTTCTTTGAAGTACAAAGAGACATGTTGGTACAGATGTATATGGGCACGAGTGCATGTGCATGAATACACACACACACTTTCTGTCTTCTCCCCCATACACACAGCTGCTGACCTGGAGGTGTTAGCCACTCTGCAGCTGCTATTGTTCTCACATTAATCTATAGGAATCAATGGACATTTCATTAGAGTAATCAAGTGCGGATGCATCCTGCATTTATATTCTGTTCTCCTCCCCACTGCTTTCACAGACTAATTGGACTTACAGCCAAGAGTACATGGATATTTTTCCCTATAGATGAATGTCAAGAACGGTTTTTTTTTTTTACTGCTGGCTGAAATACCTATCAATATGGTGTCTGTATAAAAGCCTTTGCCCATCAAAGCCACAGAGCTCTTGATAATACATTATGCACTCTTGGTTCTAATGCATCAGACTTCCTCTTTTACACTGTACTGTTCATCCACACACCATTTATGCTGGTCTTGTTTGAGAATTAACTAGCTCTGGGCTGCTTTTGTTTGAATGTCTAGCACTAGAAATATTTCCCCCTTTCATATATAGGTTGTCAGTGTTTACAGGACAGTGTGTGGTAAGGAACCGGAAAGGGAAGTGATGTGAGGTTCATACAGGGACTACACTTTTCTTTTTTTTTTTTTCTTCACATTTAATCATTTTTCTCACTTTAGCTACATGCCAGGTGACAAATGCAGAGAATATCCTTGTCCTGAGTAGACTTTTTTTTTGTGTGTGTGACTGTGGTTTGTTTGAGAAAGCAAACAAAAGAGACTCCTACTTCCCTCCTGTTAATGTGTGATGAAGCATAGTAATGGTCAAGGCATAGACAGAATGAAAGATCAAACATACAAAAGGAGTCTGGACTTTAGAATGTGTTTGGGTCTAGGGGATTATGCAGAGTGTAGAGCTGTGCAAAGGGTAGAGGGACTGCATCCCTGGTCACTATTCTTGAAAGCTTCTCAGCAACCTATATTCTGTGACATGACTAAAAAATAACAACAGATGAGATACAGATAATTTGCTGTGAGAGAAACCTGAAAGACTTTTCTGGTTTCCAGAGATTGCAGAAGGTTTGGGTTAGCCAGAACCTTATTTTAGAAATTTTGTGAGGGGAAGGAAGAAGTGTGTTCCTGTGACTAGTTGGGATATCATCATGGCAACTGGTGAAGGGTGGTCATCAGTAGTCTCGTTTGTAGCCCATTTTAAGGAATTGGACTTGACAGAGAAGTCAGGGAGCAAGTGTCATGCAGATCTTTCAGTTCCACATTATTGTTATTTTTTATGTCCTTTTTTTCTTGTTTGCACATCAGATTAGTGGAACTCAGGAATGTGGAGGCAGCACATGCCATGCTAGGTGCTTTTAGCTCTACTTTCTCAGTGAATCTTTCCAGCAGCCCTGTTCATGAGATATTAGTTGCCACCAAATTTTTGATGAGAAGTGTAACTGCCCAGATCCTACTAAGTTACTAGGTTCATTCCAATTTTATTTCTCTACAAAATTATGACTCTCGAGATATATATATATATATATATATATATATATATATAATTATTCCTACTCCTGGTATGATTTTGTAGGTAATGAGACTTCCAGTGAATCTTGAATTTTATTAAATCTGGACTAGTATACCACATAGCCCCTAACTAAAATATTCAAGTCCCCTTCCATTTTTTATAGAATCATCACCCAAACTTGCCTCTGCTTATATCCTGAGCATCTTTGCTTTAGGGGTTGGCTACTAGAGGTACATCATTATTATTATTCCACAGGGAAGCATCATATGTGATAAGTTAATGTGGTTTATTAATCTGGAAATTATATCTCCTTAAACAATACTATATCTCTAGGAAATTAATTCTGAATCATTTATTGAAATCATTAGAAACTTCTAGGTTTCTGTGTACCTAGGTCTCTGTGTTAGTGATGAACACCATGGTTAAGACCATTGACATATGTTTCTGTTGAATTTTTCAAAGTGCTGGCGGGGATGTGGAGAGAAAGGAACTCTTATTCACTGCTGGTGGGAATGTCATCTAGTACAGCCCTTATGGAAAAACAGTATGGAGATTCCTCAAAAAACTGGAATTTGAGCTCTCATTTGATCTGGCTATGCCACTCCTAAGGATATATCCTAGGAACACAAAAGTCCATTACAAAAATCCTTTCATCACACCTATATTCATTGCAGCACTTTTTACAACAGCCAGACTCTGGAAACAACCAAGATGCCCTTCAACAGATGAATGGCTAAAGAAACTATTGTACATATATACAATGGAATATTATGCAGCTGTCAGGAGAGATGAAGTCATGAAATTTTCCTATACATGATGTACATGGAATCTATTATGCTGAGTGAAATTAGTCAGAGGGAGAGAGAGACATGCAAAATAGTCTCACTCATATATGGATTTTGAGAAAAATTAAAGACATTGAAATAATTCCCAGAGTTGAGGGCCAGAAGGACCGGCTCAAGATATGAAGCTCACCACAAAAGTGGTGAGTGCAGTTAGAGAAATAACTATGCTGAGAACTATCATAATAATGTCAGTGAGTAAGGGATGTACAAAGCCTGTCTCGAATACAGACAGGGTGGGGGAGGGAAGAGATGGGAGCATTGGTGATGGGAATGTTGCACGGGTGAAGGAGGGTGTTCTTGTTATGACTGAAACCCAACTACAATTATGTTTGTAATCATGGTGCTTAAATAAAGAATTCAGTGAAAAAAGACTACTGACATAATAAAGGGGAAAGAAGGTGGTGCTTTTGAATTTTCAAAACTGTAATTCACCCTTTTAAGCCATCATTTAAAATTTTTGTATTTAATTAAAGAACCATAATTTAAAAAGTTGCTGATAAATGACTTTTAGATAAATAAAATTTCAATACCAATTCAACCACTAGAATCAACTTTCACTACTAGTGTTACCATATTTCATCATCCCCCAACTCCAGACCATGCCTGCCCTTTTGGCAGGCATATTACAAAGTTCAGTGGTTTCAGCATAGATCGCATGTTTTTAATGTAGTTTGTGCTTTGAATATATGGCTATGCCATTCTTACTTTATACTTCCTAATACAATTATTTTATATACCACAGATAAATGAGATCATTCTGTGTTTGTCTTTATTTTAATTTACTTCACTCAAAATTATATCTTCTAGTTCCAACAAAGTAGTACATAATTGAATGATTCTGCCATTACTTTCAGCTGCATAGTGTTCCATTGTATATATGTACCACATCTTTGTAAGATACCACAAGTACCATTTCTGATCATATGGCAGCTCAATCCTAAGTTTCCTGAGGAAAGTCCTGAGGACTCTTTGTTTTTTTTTCTTTTTTTTCTTTTTTATTTGAACATCTTGATTACATAAATGATTGTGATTAGGTTTCAGTCATGTAAAGAACACCTGCTTCACCAGTGCAACATTCCCACCACCAATGTCCCCAATCTCCCTCCATCCCACCCCACCCCCCACCTGTACTCCAGACAGGCTTTCCAGTTCCCTCATTCATTCACTTGATTATGGTAGTTCTCTGTGTAGTTATTTCTATAGCTGTACTCACCACTCTTTGTGGTGAGCTTCATGGAGTGAGCTGGTGTTCCAGCCCTCTGAAGACTCTTTGTACCATTTTCTATGGGTGTTTAATCCAACAACATTCCTACTAACAGTGGATGAAGTTCATCTTTCAACTCAAGTCCTTCACTACAGATTGTTCTTACTGTTTTTGATGTGTGCCACTCTCACTGGTGTAAGAGAATATCCTTTTATCATGACATTGAAAAGTGGAAGCCTTCAAGGCTGCCCCCAAAACAGTGTAGCACAATTGAAATATGACTGATAAAAAAAATAAGGATGTGTGGGTCCTAGATACAGCTGTTTTCGGTAAGCTATAGGATTATAGACCACTAGATATGTCTAATAAACTTTTAAAATCTCAGATTGTGAAGCAGAAATGATAGGTAGTGCAGCATGTCTTGCGCATAGCTGTCCTAGGTTTGATCCCTGGTATCCCATATAGTCCTCTAAGCCCATTAGAATAAATTCCCTGAGTGCAAGCCAGGAGTAAGCCCTGAATACTGTTGAATATGTATAAAAGGCTAACAATAAATTAATAAAGTATCTTTAAATATTTTTTAAACTTTAAAAAATTGTTTTTGAGCAACATCCAGTGGGGCTCAGGCTTACTGGGATTAGATCTGGCTCTGTGCAATCATTATTGCAAGATTTTTCCATTTCACATAATATTATTTCTCAACCAGAGAAAGAAGAGATTTTTTTTTTCATTTCTCCTGACATATTCTCAGGCAGATTGCTTCTTTCAATGACTGGGTAACTTGTACTTAAGCAATCTTGTTACACTGTAAATATTACTAAGATAGTTTCTTTGGGGGGAAACTGGGGTGCTCTCGTAAAGTTCTGGGAATTCCACAGTACTTGTGTGTGATAATTCAAAGGGATTCACATCTAGTTTTAATGACAAATACCATTATGATCAGCTGATTATTGAGGAGGCCTGTCTACTTTTCTGTAGAAATTGGACTGAAAGTCATCATAATTTTCTCCGTTCAATATCTGGCATGCTTTGTAAGCATATCTAGGAACTTGATATGGTCAGATGATGATTCATTTCATTCGGTGTATGTCTTGAGTGATTGCTATTCAGAAACAAATTTCAATGTACTTAATAGGCAAGTAGAGGAGGAGGTGGTGGAAAATTAGGAATGTTCTTGGAAATGGAACGTGAAAGAAAAATTACAATTTTGAAGACCTTCAAAAATTCTGAAATAAGAGAGAGCTGCTTTTGTAAGAAATAAATTGATTATGGACCATATAGAGAAAAAAACCCTACAAAGGAGACTTTAAATAGGAAGCACAGAGTAGGGTGGCAGATCAAAAAGGTAAGATGGTAGAGGGGGAACCTATTGGGCTGTTAATTGCAAATTGAAAGCATGGTGACATAAAGAATGAGGGATAAGACATGTGAGGTGAGGAACCCCTTCTATTGTACCTACATAGTATTTATTGAGCATATAGTGTGATCAGTTTTCATGTTGTAGTTCTTCAACCTGCCTTCTTATTCTGTATTACTGAGAATATTATGAATGTTACACATACATTTCTCTTTTCTTTTCTTGGGCAGTATTTCTCTCTAACTTTCATCATTACTGCTGCCACCACAGGACTTGACTGGCAGAGAGCCTGACTCACAGAAATTACTCTAAAATAAATAAAATACTTCTGTGAAATAGCATTGTAGTAAACATTTTGAGATTTTTGTATCAGTCTTAGTTATATTGTTTTCTCACTGTGTGATTTATGAAAAGGTACTTTGCTTATTTCTCCATCAATTTCTCTTTGGAAAAAATAATTAAGTAATGGGATCTTATTTGCGGGGGGGTTTCAGCCACATCTGTTTGATGCTCAGTGGTTACTCCTGGCTAAGCACTCAGAAATTGCCCCTGGCTTGGGGGGACTGTATGGGATGCCGGGGGATCGAACCGCGGTCCTTCCTTGGCTAGCACTTGCAAGGCAGACACCTTGCCTCTAGCGCCACCTCACTGGCCCCCAAATAATGGGATCTTATAATATTTCATATGGTAGGAATGGTGGGAGTTATATTGTGTAGTGGACATCATCGTCCTTTCTCAAATATTTAGCCTTTATCTTCTGGGATATACATTTCAGTGGTGGAATCTTGAGACATTTTGGAGATGGTAGTTGTGTGGTTATTTTGTAATCCAAAAGCATAAACTTTAGCACTATAATCTCAATAATAATAATAATTATGTTACCTCAGTAATAATAAAATAGAAAAATTAAATTAAACTATTATGCCATTGCTCTGGCTGAATTTAGATAGTTTATTCTTCAGAAAAATCCATTATACCAAAGTGATTGGAAAGAAGATTCAAGATTACATGATTTTAAACTAAGTATAATGACTTTGTACTATTTTGTAATCAGTGTCTATCTCAGTAAGATTCCAACTAAAGGTTGATAAATATGATTTTCATCACAGTGAGACTTCCATGCCAGATAAAAGAGGTAAAACATCTCAGCTAAATCTAAACTATGTTTTATTCTTTGTTTCTAGCAAAAGTGATGGTTGAACAAGATAGATTGATGTCCTGAAAATTGATGAGGGAGATCAGACCAACTTCACACATCACAGTCAATGCTCTCCACTCTGACCTGGAGGCCACCAACTCTCTGCGTGAGGGTAGTTGGACTCTACATTGATTAAGTCCTTGGCTTCCAGTTTTAAATGACAACAGTGATATGGTCAACAGTCCATATGAACAGAAGAGACCATCAACTAATTCTACATGGGCCATCAGAGAGCATCTAGAGGCAATAACCTCTAATCAATAGTGACCTGGGTTGGATTCAAATCAGTGATTTAGGGTAAAATACTCTGTGTTCTATTATGAAGTGTTCTAAGGTATCTAAGGGGGCTAAAAACTCTCATTATCTCTGCTGATAATAATAAAAAGTCATCCTTACTACTTCCTTTATTTTTACTTTTGAAAAATTTAATACAATTGTGTATGAGTGAGACATGGAAACCCCATTTAGAGAAGAATGGCTAATGAACTGCAATGAAACAATGCATGTTTTTATTTTTATTTGTGGACACACTTCGTGGTGCACAGGGTTTACTCTTGTCTCTAAGCTCAATAACCCCTGGTGAGGCTTGAGGGACAGTACGGGGTGCACAGGATTGAAAGCAGGTCAGCCATATGAAATGCAAGTGCACTTCCTGCTGTAATATATCTCCAGCCACTAAGCAAATTAATGTTGATGTACATGACATGCTTTCCCAGTGCTTTTATGTTTTCCTTTTTACTTCCTTCTCTCAGTATGGAGTTTTCTGAGATAAATATGTTTTGCTTATTTCAATTATAATATTTTTTTCTTTAAAACCAATTTAATTCATTCCTAAAAGAAACTTCTATGTGGAGGGCTGGTTATGAACACACCAAAATGTAGCATTCCACATAGTGGGTCTAATAGAAGAAATAGTATTTCTAGAACAGGACTCCAAAATGTTAGCTCATTTAGAATTAGAGAAAAGGACACACTTAAGATAATATAGGACTCATAGAGAATATTCCATTTCACACTTTTATTTATTATCAACATTAACTGGAATAAAATGTTTGCTTTGCAAACAAAATACTAGAGATCATAGGGTCTACTTGTAATACTGTTCGCTTCTTTTTATCTTCTTCATTTTCACTTTTATCTTAATCTTGCAACTAATGGCATGATATTATTGGAGGTGATATACAATTCAGCAAGGATTGGCCACAAATTAAGATAAAATAAGTCAAAAAGTTGGGGGTCTTTCTTAAAGACCAAAAATTAGTATAACAATTATTCTTCAAACTGTATATTAAGATTGTGTATCCCTTTGTTCTTAAACTATACAATCTCTTTAATCTGAGGACTTCAAAATCTTTCTATGATAAGCCTCCACTACAGTTTGCAAGGCTCTCTGTGGTAAAGAGATGGCAAAATAAATATCTTTTTAAAAATTTATTTTTATTTTATTTCTATTTTTTTGGTGGGGGTCCACACCCTGTGACACTCAGGGGTTACTCCTAACTATGTGCTCAGAAATCGTTCCTGGCTTGGGGGACCATATGGGATGCCAGGGGATGGAACTTCAGTCTGTCCTAGGTTAGGGCATACAAGGCAAAAACCCTACTGCGTGTGCCACCTCTCTGGCCCCAATATCTTAAATTATTTTTGGAGTATGAATTAGAGAGAGTAGAAAGTTGGCTTTCACTCCTTGATTTTTTTGGAAATACCTACTCATGGCTTACAATTGGCTTGTGTTCACAGGCAACTCCTGATGGGGTTATGGGATCATTTAGGGAGTTTGGAATCCAGTTCAGCTGTGTGGAAGGAGAAAATGCCCTATCTGCTATACTATGGCTTTGGCACCAATTCCCTGATTTTTCCCCCCTGAATAAGGCCAATTCCCCTGTTTTTAATAAGGCCAGTTTTTTGCCTTATTTCTCTGGGTTCATATTTTTACAGGTGTCTCAATCAAATTTTATACTCAAGATACCTTTCAAGTCACAGTAAGGCTGTGCATTCAGGGGATGTGCAATGCAGGCAGTTATGAGAGGATGATTCTAAGGACAAAATACAGGGCAGAGAAAGTAAATAACCTCCAAGAGGGTAGGAGGATTAGGGATGTCAAATAGATGCTCACACTCCTAAATCCTGTTTCATCACGGCATAAAATTCCACCTAGTGCGATTTCTTTTATATTTATCCCATTTAAAGCAGTACTGAACTCAACCATCATGAAAATGAAAATTTGAAATGGTTTAAGAGGAAAAAATGAAGTTGTATGTGAGACTTTGGGGATAAGGACGGGGAAAGAATAAACAAAGACCGAATGAATTCATTCTAGGTAGGAGAGTGATCCTTCTTTGGGCAAAGTGGATGCTCCTTTTTTTTGATACCTTTGTCCCATAATGTTTGTTCTTCCTAAATACCTGGGTTGTTAAATCAGTGTGGTACAGTTCTTGAGCTAATGTTTGATACTTCTAGAGATTTCTTCTGGAATCATTCACCCTTATTTGGCTACGTAGCTTTCATGCAAAATAGCTGATTAAAATTCATTTTTTTTTTAGCAAATGAATAAAGAGTAAGTTAAACTGCAAAGAGCAGGAAGGAAGATTAGATAATATCAAAGAGTTCTTCGAATAACAGAGAATTAATTACTATTATTTTGTCAGAGACTAGAGAGAACTCATTTGTGTTTGGGAGCTATTTTAGATAGGGTTCATTGTGGCTTTTTGTAAGACATGATACATTATAGTAGGATGCTCTTCCCTTGTCTCCTCTCCTTTGTTTCTCTTTACTCCTTATCTCTGCATTTTTTCTCTATATCTTCTCTTCTTCCCCTCTACAGTGTGTATAACTCATAAAAGTTGTGAAGATATTTAACAAACATTGTATCTCTTTCCATTTTGCTTTTCTCTCCCACAAAGAGAACTTACCTGTCTTTAAGAGCCAAATGGATATAATTAGGTAAAGAATCATTTTATCTCAGTGTCTGAGCAAATATTTTTTATACTGCTCCAATTTATTAAGGGCAATGGGCTGGAGTGACCAGAAACTGCTGGGAATTGGCTCCTGACCTTCAGGCTAGGCCAACTTTAATTTGCAGAACACTGTCCCAAGAGGCTCTTAAAACTGGGCCACACAATTGAACTGAACCAGGGAGCTGCTGCTATCCAGCTGCATCTACCACCCTGCAGGACATGAAAACATAGCTAACCAGGATTTCTGCTACATAGATTCACCAATCATGGATAGGGACATTAAACATAAAAATTCAGCTCTTATGAAAGAGATAAAAGCACTGTGTGGGGCCAAAGTGGTAGCACAGCGGTAGGGCATTTGCTTTGCATGCGGCTGACCCAGGACGGACCTGAGTTTGATACTGGGCATCCCAGGTGGTCCCCCGAGCCAGGAGCAATTTCTGAGAGCAGAGCCAGGATCAACTCCTGAGCACCAAAGGTGTGGCCCCAAAAACCAAAACAAAAAATACCAACAGAAACCAAAAACCCATTGTCTTAGTAGCACCTCTTTTATTATTATTTTTCTTTCCTTCTCTTTACTATGCTTTGGTTGGAGGAGGAGAAAGACATATGTGAAATAATGGGGGGTAGGGGCCCAGGGGATTCAGGTGAATTGGAAGTATTAAGAAAAGACAGAACTTTCCTGGCAGGGGAGTTACTATGATCATGAAGGTAGTTTCCCCAGAGTGAGGCTCACCCATTGCTCTCCGGGTGTGCTGACCCCTGCAATTTCCCCAGATGTGGGAAACTCGACTGCATAATTTGTGGTAGTGGGAGACTGCATTCACGCTCTCCCCTGAATAAGAAAGAAAAAAAAAAAGAAAGAAAAGACAGAACTAAATATCCAAGCCACAAAGTTAACAACAATGAAATCACGAGACCCACACTTTAACAACCAAACTTAAAAAGGTGCCTGTTATCATAGAAGGCCATAGCAAGGGGTGGTGATATGGGGCAGACTCTAGGAACGTTGGTGGAGTCAGGTTAACACTAGTGGTGGGATTGAAGCTGAAACACTGCACGTCTAAAACTCAACTATGAATAACTGTAAAACACAATGCTTTAAATAAAAAAAATGAAAAACTGCATTATTTGACAGGAGAGCCTCTGAAGATGTAGCAAACACTTTCCAAGTTCCGATTGCTTTTTTCAGAGAGGGATGTTATAAGTGAACTAAAGAATTGGATCCCAATTATGTAATGTCTGCAAAGAAATATTGAGAGAGTTGCAATTTTTTTTTGACATGGTAGAATCCTGCCATCACTAGATAAAATAACTGTCCATTTCTCCACCAAATATGATGATCTCTGATGGTCATAGCTTTCTTAAATGACTAGTCTGCTTCAGAAGCAGACAAGTTAATGTATACTTGACTGAAATGGTGAAGAAAAATAGCTTGATGTGGTAAGAGTGGATTCAGATATGTTATCCATATCCTTCCCTCTGTACACATACATTTTTTGCATTGCCACATTTTTCTTCTTTTTTTTTTTGGGCCAACCCGGTGATGCTCAGGCCATGTGCTCAGAAATTGCTCCTGGCTTGGAGGACCATATGGGACACTGGGGGATTGAACTGCGGTCTGTCCCAGGTCAGCCATGTGCAAGGCAAACGCCCTACTGCTGTGCCACCGTTCCGGCTCCTGCATTGCCATTTTTGCATTTGAAAAAGTGCTGAAGTTTTGTTCTAGGCTTGGACATCTTGAAGAAAGTAATTGAAGACAGTGTTAGCTTATGGGCTGATTTTAAATTTTCAGGGAGCATAAGTTTCAGGCACAAAATATTCTAATCAGCATTATTACATATAGACAATATGTTAAATTGCAGTGAATATTTATGTTGGTTTTGGGGCCTGGCTCAGAGGTTACTCCTGGCTCTGTACTCAGAAATTACTCCTGGTAGGCTTGGGAAACCATATGGGATGAAGAACTGAACCCATTTGGCTACATGTACAGCCTTCAAAGCCAGATAATATTATATATACCACTTTTTTATAGTTAATTAAGAAAGAAAAAAATTTTAGATAGATATAATATATTGAAAATGACAGTGGTATGGAAAATGTACATATTTTGGAAAAGTTCATTGTTAAACAGTAATAGTGATACATCTTGATTTGTAACTTTTGTGTGTGTGATACTGTGAGTTTGTTTTAAAAAAATTGAGTTGTTTCTACCAGACACTGAGATTCTTGGAAACCAATGGTAGTTTTTCTTTTTCTATGCTTTATAATAACTAATAGAGTTAAGATACTGCTCAAAAGTATCAACAGTTAACTTGAATAAGATTTTTATTCAATGGAAACTCTTCTTTTTACATATCTAATTGCTTGACTTAAGAATGGTGGTTAAACATTTGTTATGGGTTGAGTTTCAGTCATAGAATATTCACCACACTTCCCAAGTGAACCACTATCAATGTCCCTAGTTTCTCTCCTCCACACCCTTCTCTCTCTCTCTCTCTCTCTCTCTCTCTCTCTCTCTCTCTCTCTCTCTCTCTCTTTCTCTCCACTCTTTACCTCTTTCTCTTTTCTTTTTTGACGCTATGGTTTGCACAATACACAATAGCTAATGAAGGGGAATAATACATACCATGTTTTTTTTTTCCATTTTTAGCATCCAATTCTTGTCCAGAGTGATAACTTCCAACTGTCATTGATATAGTGATCCCTTCAATACCCTAAATGCATTGCTCCACTATTTGTGACAAGCTTCTTACCATGGACTCATCCTCCTGATTTTCATGTTTATTGTCTTTGGATATTATTATCATACTAGCTTTTATTTTTCTTATGTCCCACAAATGAGTAAGATTATTCTATGTCTCTCTCCTGTTGCAAGTCAGCCCCTGAAGAGGTTGACTGATGGAGGGATGGAGGATAAGGCCTTTCTCTTCCAGCTCGGAGCACGCGTCTGCCACCCTGTCTAGCCGATGGTTCTGAGGTGAAACGGTGGGTAAACAGCTCGCAGACAGTCAGGCTTGTGGAAATATTAGCTTTATTCGGTGGACAAGAATGAAGTCCAAAAACTCAGCCTCAGTTCCAGCAAAAAGCCCCTCACCTTCCACAGACCCTTGTTTTTATCCCCCAGAATCAGGTACCACCCAATGGTGGGATCAGATACCAACCAATGATGGAAGCAGAATCAGGTACTACCCTAGGGTGGGGGCAGAATGCCAGGTCACTCCCTAGGGTAGGGCACAATCACCAATCAGGTTAGGGTCAGTAACATAATAATGCCTTAAAATATTTACATACACAACACTCTCCCTCCCTCTGACTTATTTCACTCAGCATAATAATCTCTACATCCATGTAAAAGAAAATTTTATTACTTCATTTTCCCCAAAAGCTGCATAATATTCCATTGTGTAGATGTATCAGAGTTTCTTTAGCTGCTCACCTGTTGCTGTGCACTGGAGTTGTTTCCAGTATCTGGCTATTATAAATAGCACTTCAATGAACGTAGGAGTAAGTTGTTCTGCATAGTGTTTCTGGGTTCCTAAGATATCCCTAGGATATCCCTAGGATATCCCTAGGATTGGGATTGCTGAATAATATCGGAGCTCAATTTCTAGTTTTTTGAAGAATATCCATATTGTTTTTCAAAAAAAGGCTGGATCAGTAGACATTCCCACCAGCAGTGAATAAGTTCCTTTCTCCCAGCACTTGTTCTTGTTTTAAATCGTTGTTTATTTAATTTTAAATTGAAATATATCTGAGCGTGATCTCATTATATATGTGTAAATACTCTCTATAATGTATATGCTGCTTTCTAGCATTTTATTTGAAATATACTAAAGGTTTGGGTTTCTGGCAAAATTTCTTAGGAGACTTTCATATTTTATAATATTTCTGAGGGAGAAATAGAGAGATCTCTGAAGCTTAAATACTCATCAGATAATTTTTCTTTCATTAGTACATTCTCATGTGCTAATATGTCAAAGTAATGTATAGAGTGGGACAGTTGCTTAATTAGAGAAATTATTAACAGTGGTAAGTTGATAATTACCTTTGTGCTATGAAAATTAGTTGGTTTTATTATGAAGGACTAATGATCATAGCATTTTAATGATAAAAGATGGTCTCATTGCATATAAACTTTATTTTTCACTTTCCTTTTTTATCCATACCTGGCAGTGCTCAGGGACTACTAGTTTCGTGTTCTCAGGACCATGTAGTGTTGAGATCATAGCAAGCCTCCTGCATGCAGAGTTTGTGTTATAGCACTTTGAGCCATCTTCCCAGATTTTATATAACAATTGCTCCCTACCTCCCTCCCTTCCTCCCTCTCTTCCCCTTCCTTCCTTCTCTCTTTCTTTCTCTCTTTCTTTCCTTCTCTCCTTCTTTCCTTCTCTCCTTCTTTCCTTCTTTCCTTCTTTCCTTCTTTCCTTCCTTCCTTCCTTCCTTCCTTCCTTCCTTCCTTCCTTCCTTCCTTCCTTCCTTCCTTCCTTCCTTCCTTCCTTCCTTCCTTCCTTCCTTCCTTTTTCTTTCTTCCTTTCTTTTTCTTTCTTCCTTTCTTCCTTTCTTCCTTCCTTTCTTTCTTTCTTTCTTTCTTTCTTTCTTTCTTTCTTTCTTTCTTTCTTTCTTTCTTTCTTTCTTTCTTTCTTTCTTTCTTTCTTTCTTTCTTTCTTTCTTTCTTTCTTTCTTTCTTCTTTCTTTCTTTTCTTCCTTTCTTTCTTTCCTTCTTCCTTCCTTCCTTCCTTCCTTCCTTCCTTCCTTCCTTCCTTCCTTCCTTCCTTCCTTCCTTCCTTCCTTCCTTCCTTCCTTCCTTCCACATTTCTATAAGTACTAGTTTGTTTACAATCTTTCGATATATGACATTCTTTAGTATGAGATGAAATTTATTTGTTTTTTATTTATATCTTGCTCATAATAAGTGATAATGAACTTGTTTTCATATGACTACTGGCCCTTTGTATGTATTCTTCAGGTAAGTGTCTATTGATTTCTTCCCTCCCCTGTTTTTTGATGGGAGTATAGTTTTGTTGTTGTTGAGTGTTATTATATTAGTCCTTTGTCAGATATGCTGTATTCTACTATTTTCTTTATACAGAAGGGGCTTTTTAAAAAAAATTTAGGCCAAGTTTCTTTTTTGGGGGGAGGGGTTGGGTCACACCTGGTGATGCTCAAGGATTTCTCCTGGTTATGTGCTCAGAAATCACTCTGGGCTTTGGGGGACATATGGGAGGTCAGGGAATCGAATCCCGCTCTGTCCTTGGTCAGCCATGTGCAAAGCAAATGCCCTACTACTGTGCTACTGCTCTGGCCCCATAGGCCAAGTCTCTCTTATCAGGTTAAAGCTTTTCACTTTAATGTAGTGTCATTTGTTTGCTTTTGCTATCTTTACCACTTGAGTCAAATTCAGAAGTCAAGATATTTCTGAAATCCATATACTGTGTAATTTTGCTTGTATTTTCCTCATTGTATTTTATGGATTCTCTTTTAATCTTGAGGTTTTTAATTCATATTTAATTACTTTTGTGAGTGGTGTGTGAGATATATCTTTATTCGGGGGTGGGGGGTTGCATGTGACTAGTCTTCCAAAACTTTTTGTTTAAGAGACTTTTCTCATTCAACTTCTTGCACCCAGCTCCTTCGTTGTAGATTAACAATCCATACATTTGAAGGTTTATTTTGGGGCTCTCAATTGTTACATTGGTTGAAGTCTTTATACTTGCTCAAATGCAATTTTGAACACCGATTTCTTTATAGTGTAATTTAAAGTCAGAAAATACATTACTTGATATATATTTTAAAATAAATTTGGCAATTGAGGGCATTTTATGATGCCATATAGATTTCAGCAGTTTGTTCTGAGTCCTTGAATAAATGTCAGTTTTTGATTGGGATTTTGATTGGGATTGCATTGAATCTGTATATTGCCTTAAGTAAGATGGCTATTTTTTTTTAGGGTGGAGAGTGTTAATACAGTGGGAAGTATGGATGGGAATGAGGGATGAGGGGGTAGTTGGATTTCCAAAGGGGGGAAAGGGGAAGGTATATGGTAGGGGTAGGAAGGGAGAAAAGAGAAAATACATTAGCAAGGAAGGGAAAAGAGGAAAGAAAAAAACATAGAGAGAAGAGTGGAGAAGAAATAATAAAAAAAAGAAAGTAGTGAGGAGAGAGGAGAGAATAGCAAGGGAATGTTAGTTTGCTTGAGTGTGTTCGATGAGTATAGTCTGTAGTTTAAGTCCGTATGTCACGGGTACTGCTTCGGTGGTCTGACTGGCCACGTGCTTCGATTCCTAAAAGAATGTATAACCTTGAAATAAAGTGTATGTTAAAGAGTTTTCTCGGGACCATCTCGTAGTGCCAGCTAGGTATGGTATCTCGTGTGGTATCCCGAGCTGCCATCTTGGTTTATCCACCCTTTGTATCCAAGGATGCCTGTGGACAGAAAAGCTGAGAGGTTATTTTAAATATAGTAAGATAAGGTATTAAAACATGATGTTATGGGATGATTCCATTGGAGTCAGTGATTTCCAGTGGTATTCTTTACCTGTGATCCTGATTATGATCTCCAAGGGATTATTGTGGGCCTTTGTCGTAGAGGGCTGATTACATACCTGTTCTCCCTATGCTGTTATTTCTGGTGTTGCTGTTTTCTTTGTGGTATAATGCGGTCAAGAGTTTGCGTTGTTCCTTTTTTCATGTATTTTGGGCGCTGCACTCGAGTATATGTTGGCTATTACAGTGTTTAGAGTTTCTACCCTATTAAACCCTATTATTTGATTGTTGAGTGTTAGTTGTGTATAAGATGTATGATCTGGGTGCTTCAGAATAGTGCTATCATTCTGTGTTTATCTTTGGTCTTCTGACTTACTTCGTTTAACATAACATGTTCTAGATCCATCCATGTTGCTGCAAAGTCTGTGATTGTATCATTTCTGACTGCCATGTAATATTCCATTGTGTATAGATACCACATCTTAATGATCCATTCATCTGTTGTTGGACATCGAGTTGGTTCCAAGATTTGGCTATTATACTGAGTGCTGCTATAAATAGTGGGGTGCACACGTATTTTGGAATGAATGCCCTTCCAAATTGGGGGTATATATATATATATATATATATATATATATACCTATTTTGATAACGTTAGTTCTATTCTATGAAAATGGAATCATTTCCTATTTTAATGCACTTTTTTTAAATTTGCCTTCAAATTACTTTACAGAGGTTTATTTGATAAATTCTAGTCCAAGAGCCATCATTTTTCCCTATTCCCTGCTTTGAAGGAACACTTCTTTCCTTAATAAATTAATTAAATCATAGTAAGATAAACAGTTACAAAGTTCTTCATGACTGAGTTTCAGGCAATATCCAATACCCTCACCAGTACACGTTTCCTGACACCAATATCTTTTATTTCCCTACCATCCTCCACACTGCACTTCTAACTGCCTTTGTAACAGACATTTTTCTTCCCTATCTCTCTCTTTTGTTTTGCAATATTCTTAACGAAGGTATCATATTTATCACTTTATCTCCTTTAAACACCCACTTATTATCCAGAGAGATCATTTCCAAACTATCATAGTGGACCACTTACTCCCCTAAATGAACTCCCCCACTCTTTGTGGTAAGCTTTCCACTAGTCAAGCACTACTGATCCTCACCTCTATTGTCTCTGGATATTATGACCTTTTATCATATTTTTTTATTTTTGGGCCACACCCGATGACACTCAGAGGTTACTCCTGGCTATGCGCTCAGAAATCCCTCTGGCTTGGGGATCATATGGGATGTCGGGGAATCGAACCCTGGTCCGTCTTAGGTTAGCTCATGCAAAGCAAATGTCCAATTGCTAGTGCCACTGGTCTGGCCCCAACTTTTATCATTTTTATATCCCACAAATGAATGTGATTATTCTGTGTCTATCCCTTTCTCTTGGATTCATTTTACTCAGCAAAACACTGTCCATGTCCATCAATGTATAAAACATTTTATGATTTCATTTTCTAATAGCTGTATAGTAGTCCATTATGTAGATGTACCAGGATTTTTTTAATCCACTCATCTATGTACTGTTTCCAGATTTTGGTCATTGTGACTAGTATAGAAATGCAGATGGATTTTCTACATTGTTCTTTTGGCTTATAGTTTATATTCCAAGCTGTGGTATTGCTTGGTATTATGGAAGCTCAGTTTCTTGTTTTTCAGCAATATCCATATTGCTTTCCACAAAGGCTGGACCAGACAATATTCCCACCAATAGTAAATGAGGATCTTTTTCTTCCTGCCTCCACACACTAGCACTGGCTTTTTTGTTTTCTTTTTTTATGTATGCCAATCTCTGAGGTGTGAGATGATATCTTTTTTTTTTTAAATTTGTGCCTAATTTATGATTTGGACAACTTTTTCATGTGTCCTTTGGCCAATCTTATTTCTTCTTTGAAGAAGTATCTGTTTATCTCTTCCCATTTCTGGATGGGGTTAGATGTTTTCTTTTTCTTGTTAAGCTCTTATATGGATATTTGGTGAGTATTTTCTTACATTCCTTGGGTAGTTTTTGTATTCAATTCACTTTATCCTTTGAGGTACAGAAGCTTCTTAGTTTAATGCATTCTTAGATTAATCTTTAGCCTAAGGCTAAAATGCCTTTAGTGCCAATGTTTTGTCTATATGTTCCTCTATGAACATCTATGGTTTCAGGTCTGATATCAAGGTCTTTTATTCATTTTGATTTGAGTATTGTGTACAGTATTAAAAGGAGGACTCTGTTCACTTTTTTTGCATGTTGCTGACCAGTTTTTCCATCAACACTTATTGAAGAGGCTTTCCTTGCTCCATTTAGCATTTCTTTTTCTTTATCAAAGACTAATTATGTACCTCTGGATATTCAAGTTTATTCCATTGATCTAAGGGTCTTTCTTTATTTAATTCCATGCTCTTTCATAATTACTGCTTCATAGTAGTTTGAAGTTGGTGAAAGTGATGACTCCAACCTTCTTATTCTCAAGGATTGCTTTAGTTATTTGTGGAGATTTATTTTTCCATGTGAATTCCAGTAGTTTTTATCCATTTCTTTAAAAAATGCATGATCATATTTATGGGGATTGCATTAAATTTGTACAATGCTTCAGGAAATATTACCGCTCAATCCTTTGTAAAGCATGTGTTTCTATTTCCTTGTGTTTGCACTTATTTCTTTTTTTGTCACTTTTATTTTTTATTTTTTTAACTTATTTATTTTTATTTAACCAACTTTATTACATACATGATTGTGTTTGGGTTTCAGTCATGTAAAGAACACCACCCATCACCAGTGCAACATTCCCATCACCAATGTCCCAAATCTCCCTCCTCCCCACCCAACCACCGCCTGTACTCTAGACAGGCTTTCTATTTCCATCGTACATTCTCATTATTAGGATAGTTCAAAACATAGTTATTTCTCTAACTAAACTCATTCCTGTTTGTGGTGAGCTTCATGAGGTGAGCTGTAACTTCCAGCTCTTTTCTCTTTTGTGTCTGAAAGTTATTATTGCAAGAATGTCTTTCATTTTTCTTAAAATCCATAGATGAGTGAGATCATTATGCGTCTTTCTCTCTCTCTCTCTGACTTATTTCACTCAGCATAGTAGATTCCATGTACATCCATGTATAGGAAAATTTCATGACTTCATCTCTCCTGACAGCTGCATAATATTCCATTGTGTATATGTACCACAGTTTCTTTACCATTTGTCTGTTGAAGGGTATCTTGGCTGTTTCCAGAGTTTTGCTATGGTAAATAGTGCTGCAATGAATATAGGTGTAAGGAAGGGATTTTTGTATTGTATTTTTGTGTTCCTAGGGTATATTCCTAGGAGTGGTATAGCTGGGTCGTATGGGAGCTCGATTTCCAGTTTTGGGAGGAGTCTCCATATTGCTTTCCATAAAGGTTGAACTAGACGGCATTCCCACCAGCAGTAGATAAGAGTTCCTTTCTCTCCACATCCCCGCCAACACTGCTTGTTTTCATTCTTTGTGATGTTTCACTTATTTCTTAAAGCACTGTATTGTAGTTTTCTTTGTATTGAACTTTCACTTCTTTTATTAAGTTGATTCCAAGGCACCTGAGTTTTTGAGGCACAATTGTAAATGGGATTTAAAAATATCTCCTTCTTTTCATTTATTATTTGTATATAAAAACCCCAAGGATTTTTGCATATTAATTTTGTATTCTACCACTTTATTATATAAATATATTGTTTTTAGAATCTTTTGTGGCATCTTTAGGATTTTCTAAATATATATCATGTCATTCACAAACAGTGAGAGCTTGACATCATCCTTTCCTACCTGAGTACCTTCAATATATTATTCTTGCTGAATTGCTATGACAAGTACTTCAGTACTATATTAAATGGAACTGGTGAGACTAGGCAAACTTGTCTTATGCACAAGATAAATTGTTGGATTCTATTTTGCTGAGGTTCTTTGTACGTGCATTCACAAGGATATTGACCTATAATTCTCTTTTCTTGTTTCTCTATCTACTTTTGGTATCAAGGTATTGTTAATATTATAGAAACCATTTTTGAGTATTTCTGTTTCTTCCATATTTTGAAAGAGCCTGAAAAATATTGGCAGTAGGTCCTCTTGAAAGATTTAGAAGAATTCACTAGTAAATTCACTTTGAGTTAACATTTTTATATGGTATAAATAAATTAAAAGGTTTTTTTAAAATTTTCTATGGAGTATTTCAATAGGAACGACTCTTAAGTACAGTTCCTATTAGAGTAGTCATTCCCATGATTAATGAATTTTCATTTTTCTGCATTCTAAATTTTTCACACAATTTTATTTTAAGTTATTATTTTTATTTGTTTTTAAGACACTCAGTACTTTTCAAGCTTACTCCTGGCTTTGTGCTTAGGGATCACTCCTGTCAGTGATCTGCAAACCATATGTGGTGCTAGGAACTGAATTAAGGTCATCTGTATGAAAGACAAGTACCTTAACCCCTGTAATATCTTTCTGGTCCTCAAGGTGGTTTTTGTTTTTGGGTTTTATAAACCACACTTGACTTATATTAAAGATCAGTTCTTGTGGTGTTCAAAAGACCGTACAGGGATCTGGAATCAAAACCAAATTGGATGCACACAGTACAAATGTATTACAACTGTACTATCTTTACTGAATTGTCATGTGTGTCCTTCATCTGTCCTTTGTCACCAATGTGCAGGAGAAGAACTAGAAGCCATAGATGTGATTGTCATGGAAACTGAAGTTGTTTCTACTAAGATTGTGAAGTCAATACAAAGTTTAGGTTAAAGTATTTTCATTCTTGATAGCAGAGATGTGATCATGAAGTTTATTTTGCCTCTCTGTCTCTTAAAACAGGGGTAATAGTTTCTTCTCTGGATCATACCTCTTAATAGGTTGATTACCTTAGATTTCTATAGTCTTAGAGAAATGGGAATATATTTAAATATATTTGGGAACAAATGGTATATTTTTGAAGAATATATTGTGGCTAGTAGAGAAAACGTTATGGAAAAAGGCTTTTCTAAGGGAAACTGTGAAAAAGACTATTTTTATCTTATTTTACATTTTTATCTTTGTCTTCAAAGGGGTATTAAATGAATAGAAAGGATGAACTCATTTGTAACCTGGGATCCTCTAAGAGGTTCTTAACAGACTTGGTTAGAGCAAATGGATCTAAACCCTTTCATCTACTTTGACTTCTCTTATTCTGCTGAGTATGAGGGGTTTTGAATGTACTAATAGCAAGAGGTCAAGGTTCTGGGAGACACATGGAATAAGGTACATTTTAATTCAAATACTGTAAGGCTGTAACAACATCTATACATCTATCTTGGATAATAAAACCTTTCATAGGATGTTTCAAGAGAAAGTACATAATAGAGTAAGGTGCATATTACTTTCTATTATTAAATCCTCTTAAAAACTCAAAATCAACACCCGTTTTAGTTCTGAAGTGGTTAGAACATTATGGGAGCCAAAAAGGCTGAGCAAGAGGTCTCTCATCTGCATGGGGCATTCTGATCTGGAAAATTTTTTTTTTGATACTCAGATAGATAGAACTCCAAATTGGGAGAAGACAAATGACTCAATTTCCACACTCACCTATAATTTCTTGTGTGACTCTACCAGGTGTAGGCTCTTAAAATATCCTGGGTCTCTATCTATTAATTTGATATGGAAGTGGAGGCATGCATAGTTAATGGCAAAGGATAATTTGCAATCATTATTGAAATGCAATAGGTAAATTCTCAAATATGTTTTAAAGTTTATGATAAGAGCACATTTGCTCCCTACTCTCATATTCTTGGCATGAGTGAATGGTGGAAAAGATGAGGTTAGTAGGGGTGACTTGAGAGCATGATTCTATAAAAATACGCATTGACTAGATTCTGAAGTTTGATTCTGAAGCATATTCTTGTTTTGTCTGAAATGACATTTCTTTCTCTTCATTCTTACCTACCTTCTGGCATCAATTATTCTTTCTGAGTTCTTCTGGAATGCTGATTCCTTTAGGATTACTGTCAATACTAGGTTAGGTCTGTTTGAGTGTCTATGGGATTTTTTACTTCATCCTCCCTCCAACCCATTCTTAAGGACTGTCTTGTTCCTGCATCTGGCACTTCATGAGCTTCTCAATATTATTTTCAGAATTCAAATATCACTCTCTATAGAGGAAACATTTATGAAATCTTGTTGCTGACCTATAAATCAATCATAGTATTGGTTTTCTTCCTTTTAAACCTTTTCCCATTATAGATCACACTCTGATTCTTGATTTTGCTTAGGGCATGAGAAAAATTAGCAAAATCTTAACTCTGGTTCATTCATTATCAACCAGGAATAAATAACTTCATTATAATCATTTGTTGTAGATTTTGGTGTCACCATAAAAATTAGATTTAAAAAAAAAAAACAACAAAAGAAAGTCAAGCTTGCTATTTGGCCAGTGTCGGGGCAAAACCCTACTTGCTTTAATTTATTGAATTTGTTCCTTACAATCTCTGAATTCAAGCAATTCAGTATGTGTAGACTCAGTGAGACAGGGATCAATATTTGGTCTTTTTGAAAGATGAAACTATGTAATGCAGATTCAAAACTGAAAATCCGTACAGCTGGCTATAATTCAAGAGAGTCCCTGCAGGGTTTAAGTTGCAAAAGGAGCATTTTACCACCACTAGCTCCTGATTTTAGTTGGAAGGAAAAAAAACAGGAGTCGTAGCTTAATTCTATGCTCCCCTATAACTGGTAACTTGAAGAAAAGGTAAATTACTCACATAAGAGGCTTTGTTAATTTTGTACCTGACAGGATATTAGTAGAACGGTACAGAAAAAGATTACTATCATAAATTCATCCCACAAAGGTATTCCTGTAAAATATTTTGTACAGGGTTTAACATAAGTGATACAAATGGTTCAGATCAATGTTTACCTTACTGGTAGGAACAATGTAGGTATTTCTTATACATTTAATTAATCTGAGTTGATTCCATACTTGAAAACCATGATATGATATAACTTTTTAATAATTAAATTTTATTAAACTTTAGCACATGTAAAGTGTTTTACTATCACAAATACAATGGAAATTAATACAGATGAATATTTTGGTCTATAGTATGTAAAGATTCTCTTAAAGGTGCTTTATTATTGGTTATATTTTAGATTTTAAAACAAATTCTCTAATCTGTCCAACATCAAAAACATTTATTCAGTGCTCTGTTTAAAGAATTGTGATAGACATTATAAGAAACACAAAGTCATATAAAAAGTTTATATTTTATAGTTATCTTCCAAGCTGTGATTTTAGATACTGCCCCAAGTATTAATTTTGAAATTCATTATTTGGAATTTCACCCATTCTGAGATATGTAGAGTTCTGGAGATTCTACAGTCCATTAAGTAAGTAGCAATATAGTTTTAAGAAGGTGGTATACTGATAAAAATATTCTGAAAAACATTTTGAAGTGATATTACTCATCCATAATTTATAGACATTTTTTACAATGTTCTTAATTTACATAAATAAAATATGCTCCAGGAAATCCCAGTTTATATTTAGTAATTTTGGAGAACATTTTCTGATAATCAGTTTTTCTCCAGCACATGTACTCAGTGATAAATGTTGTATCTGTTGGTTCTGTGGTGTCCTTTCTATTTTCTTGCAATTTTCCCTTTGTATTTAATGCTTTTCTTTGTGTGTGATAAAGATTTTTTTGTTTTTGTTTTTGGGCCACATCCGGCAGTGTTCAGGGGTTACTCCTGGCTCTGTGCTCAGAAATCACTCCTGGCAGGCATGGGGGCGATATGGGATGCTGGAATTTGAACCACTGTTGGTCCTGGGTTGGCCGCTTGCAAGGCAAATGCCTACCGCTGTGCTATCTCTCCGGCCCCCAAGAATATTTTTGTTACCTGCTGCATATTTATTTTGCTTCCAACTGTAGGTTATTTATTTAACAAGTTTGACAGTAAAGAAAAACTGGTCACTAAGCATTTGTCAATGTATATTTTATTTTCATATGATGCATGTTATTGCTAAATGCTTATGAAAAATGCACTGCATAAACTCAAATGTTTATTTTATCTCTCAGCAAGTTTAAGTGGTTTTTCATTTCTCAGAACTGAAATGGGAGAAAACAATGGTTGTTAATATAATAGGGAGAGGTAATGAAGATGCTTGGATAGATGAATGCATATCATTTCTCAAGAATAAACAAAGGAAAAGGTGCAAGCTAATGATAGGAAGAGTTACCAAGGGAGAAAGTCAGGGTCTTCTCATTGTGATGCTGGAGGGAAAGATGGGTGTAGAGGCCAATGGGGACCAAATGTTGGTAAGGCAGTGTGTACAGTATAATTTAGTCTTAAACAATCTAACCAGTGTTTGTGACTGTGAAGAAGACACCATACTGACAATATAGGAAGGGTATACATGAGCTAGTCTGATCACTGTGATCAGAAATATCAAAAGAGGGGCCAGAGCATTAGCACACCAGTAGGAAGTTTGCCTTGCAAGTGGCCAACCCAGGACCAACAGTGGTTCAAATCCCGGCATCCCATATCGTCCCCATGCCTGCCAGGAGTGATTTCTGAGCAGAGCCAGGAGTAACCCCTGAACGCTGCCGGGTGTGGCCCAAAAACAAAAGCAAACATTAAACAACAACAAAAAAGAAATATCAAAAGATCCCCTACTTTATTTGCAGGATGGATATACCTATGTGCTTAGGAATTACACCTAGGTCTGTACTTAGGGATCATTCTTTGTGATCCCTAAGTACAGGTCTCTTAGGTCTCTTGTGGCCAGATGGAAGGCTGGGATTGAATGGGAGGCTGGTCAGACATGTGCAGGGCAAGCACCTTACCCTCTGTACTATTGCTTATTCACAAGATTCCCTCATTTCATCTTCTTAAAACTTGTATGCAATCAAAGCCCACCAATTGTTAGCCTTTAAGTGTTTGTCCCTAAAGTCAGCCTCATATTAATTAAAAGTGGAAACAAGGAAACTAAATACAACCCTGCACCAAAACGCTGACATATTTGGGGGGAAATTAAAGAAAAATATATGTAACAATTATTTAAATGCTCAAATGTTACTTAAGTTAAGCATAAACCAAATTCATGATTTTTCTTTATTTTCAGGGATTTTGTAAGGGAAAAGAGGCTTCTTAAATTTCTCTCTGATAATGTTTCTTTTTGAAATTTGCAAAACGTTTCAATAAGGAAATGAATGATTAGTATAAAAACTTTTTATTTTAATATTTATGATGAATGATTGCATTTAGAACCTCAATATTTTATCTATGTAATTTTGTCACTCTTTTATTCATTTTTACCAAAAATGTTATGAGAGCATTGTTTATTGTGCAATACTTCCTTATTAAAATGTGCATTCTTAAGATCATTTTTGACGTGTTGTTCTCTTTCTGTAGCTTTTCACATTGGGTTCATATCTCAGAATTAAAACCAGAGTCCATTAAGCATCATTCATCTGTGAGATGAATTTTGTATCCCGTCTATTGATTCTATTGTGGGTGAACATTTAGAGATTTTAAGCAAGCACTATCTAGTGCCCTAAAAAAGACTTACATTATTCTTTCAATGTGGGATAAAAAGTAGGAAAATATTTTTATTTAAACAGCTTGGGGGAAAATGTTTCATATATTGAGTTACTAAATGTAAAGCATGTCATTTTCTGATAAAATAAAAATAAGTAGTCTGTAATATTGATCTAATGAGTATATTTAATAATTCTAAGCTTATTTGCCTTTGAAAGATACTTTATGGGATGGAGATTTTTTTCAAACCAGAGACTTCATAATAAGTAGAATAATAAACAATAAAGATAAGTAGAAATAATAGAAAAATATTTTTGTAGTGTATTTTTGTAGTGAGTTTATAATAAATTGTAACAGAGAAAATTAAGAAAAGATTGTGACTCTATTATTGTCTTGAAAAATCTTGACAGTCACAGTTGTTTTTGGGTTATATTTATATCAAGGTGCCTCATTAAAATACTATCTGTCAGTGATTAGCTACTATACAACCAGTATTTTATTACAAGATAAAGATAAAACAAAACTTTAATGTAAAAAATTAGATTCTTTAATTCAATTGTCCAAAAGACATCCTTCAACAGTGTATATTTCTCACCAATGTCCCCAGTTTCTCTCTTTCCTCCTTCCTTCCCACTGCCTTTCCCTGTGCCTTCCCCATTGCTTTTTAAAATTTTTTTTATTTAAAAAAATTATGTGTTTGGGTTTCAGTCATGTAAAGAACACCGCCCATCACCAGTGCAACATTCCCATCACCAATGTCCCAAATCTCCCTCCATTCCACCCGACCCTCGCCTGTACTCTAGACAGGCTTTCTATTTCCCTCATACATTATCATTATTAGGATAGTTTAAAATGTAGTTATTTCTCTAAACTTGTCCCTGTTTGTGGTGAGCTTCATGAGGTGAGCTGTAACTTCCAGCTCTTTTCTCTTTTGTGTCTGAAAGTTATTATTGCAAGAATGTCTTTCATTTTTCTTAAAACCCATAGATGAGTGAGACCATTCTGCATCTTTCTCTCTCTCTCTCTCTCTCTCTCTTCTCTCTCTCTCTCTCTCTCTCTCTGACTTATTTCACTCAGCATAATAGATTCCATGTACATCCATGTATAGGAAAATTTCATGACTTCATCTCTCCTGACAGCTGCATAATATTCCATTGTGTATATGTACCACAGTTTCTTTAGCCATTTGTCTGCTGAAGGGCATCTTGGTTGTTTCCAGAGTCTTGCTATGGTAAATAGTGGTATAGCTGGGTCATATGGGAGCTCGATTTCCAGTTTTTGGAGGAATCTCCATATTGCTTTCCATAAAGGTTGAACTAGACTGCATTCCCAATGTGGAGAGAAAGGAACTCTTATCCACTGCTGGTGGGAATCCCCATTGCTTTTCTCCCTGCCTTCCCCTCTGCCTTTCTCTGTGGCAGACACTTTGCTTCTCTCTCCCTCTTTCTCTTGCTCTAAATCTTCCTGTTTTCTTTAGACATATTGTTACTGAATACTTTCAGCACCCTCTTTTTCTTCTGAGTGATTATTTCCAACTATCATTGTCATAGAGGTCTCTTCTCTGTCCTAATTGCACGTCTCTTCCCTTATGGAAAGCTTCCTCTTTGTGCTTGTCTCTATATATTTATTATTATTAATCAATATAATATTATATTTTTATATTTCACATGAGTGTGATCATTATATGTATATCTCTTTTCCTCTGATTCCTTTTGCTTGCCATAATAGTCTCCATATTTATTCATATATAAGCAAATTTCATGACTTTATTTTTTCTAACAGTTGCATAGAATTGCATTGTGAACATATACCACAGTTTCTTTTCCCACTCATTTTTCTCAGGTTTTATGCTATTGTGAATAGTGATGAGATGAACATTAGAGTGCAGATGCCTTTTCTACATTGTGTTTTCGGATGCCTAGCCTATATTCCTAGGAGCTGCATTTCTCGCTCAGATGGAAACTCAGTTTCTAGTTTTTGAGTAAAGTCCACACTGTTTCGCAAAAAGGTTGACCAGTGGTGGTCCAAAAAGGCTGAATCAGCAGAATTCTTTTTCCCCAAATCCATGCAAGCACTGTTTTTTCTTTCTTTTCTTTTCTTTTCTTTCTTTCTTTCTTTCTTTCTTTCTTTCTTTCTTTCTTTCTTTTCTTTCTTTCTTTCTTTCTTTCTTTCTTAATTTCTTTCTTTCTCTTTCTTTCTTACTTCTTCCTTTCTTCTTTCTTTCTTTCTTTCTTTCCATCTTTCTTTCTTTCTTTCTTTTTCTTTCTTTCTTTCTTTCTTTCTTTCTCTCTCTCTCTCTCTCTCTCTCCTTTTCTTTTCTTTCTTCTTTCTTTCTTTCTTTCTTTTCTTTCTTTCTTTCTTTCTCTTTCTTTCTTTCTTTCTTTCTTTCTTCTCCTTCCTTCCTTCCTTCTTCCTTCCTTCCTTCCTTCCTTCCTTCCTTCTTTCTTTCTTTCTTTCTTTCTTCTTTCTTTCTTTCTTTCTTTCTTTTTCTTTCCTTCCTTCCTTCCTTCTTTCTTTTTTTTGTTTCTTTCTTTTTCTTTCTTTCTTTCTTTCTTTCTTTCTTTCTTTCTTTCTTCTTTCTTTCTTTCTTTTTCTTCTTTTTCTTTCTTTCTTTCTTTCTTTCTTTCTTTCTTTCTTTCTTTCTTTCTTTTTCTTTCTTTCTTTCTTTCTTTCTTTCTTTCTTTCTTTCTTTCTTTCTTTCTTTCTTTCTTTCTTTCTTTCTTTCTTTCTTTCTTTCTTTCTTTCTTTCTTTCTTTTCTTTCTCTCTCTCTCTTTCTTTCTTTCTTTCTTTCCTTCTTTCTTTCTTTCTTTCTTTCTTTCTTCTTTCTTTCTTTCTTTCTTTCTTCTTTCTTTCTTTCTTATTTTCTTTCTTTCTTTCTCTCTCTCTCTTTCTTTCTTTCTTTCTTTCTTTTCTTTCTTTCTTTCTTTCTTTCTTTCTTTCTTTCTTCTTTCTTTTTCTTTCTTTCTTTCTTTCTTTTCTTCTTTCTTTCTTTCTTTCTTTCTTTCTTTCTTTCTTCTTTTCTTTCTTTCTTTTCTCTTTCTTTCTTTCTTTCTTTCTTTCTTTCTTTCTTTTTCTCTCTCTCTTTCTTTCCTTCTTTCTTTTTATCTCTCCCTCTTTCTTTTTTTTCTTTCTTCTTTCTTTCCTTCTTTTTCTTTCATTGTTTCTTTTCTCTCTCTCTCTCCTCTCTCTCTCTCCTCTCTCTCTCTTTCTTTCTTCTTTCTTTCTTTTCTTTCTTTTCTTTCTTTCTTTCTTTCTTTCTTTCTTTTCTTTCTTTCTTTCTTCTTTCTTTCTTCTTTCTTTCTTTCTTTCTTTCTTTCTTCCTCTTTCTTTCTCTCTCTTTCTTTCTTCCATTGTGTGTGTGTGTGTTTAAGTGTCAGTGTTTGTGGTGGTAATGATGTCAATTACTGTTTTTGGTTTGCATCTCCCTGATGATTAATGATGTGGTACATTTTTATGTGCTTTTTTACTATCTGTATTTTTCTTTGAAAGTGTTTCTGCTTATTTTTTTTCTTCCCATTTTCAGATGGAGTTAGATTTTTTTTTTCTTGTTAAGCTTAAGAAGTGTCGTATATAGATCTTAGATATTAAGATGGGTATTTTTCAGATGGGTATTGAGAGAGTTAGTTTCTTCTAATAAATGGGTCATCTGTGCATCCTGGTCACCATTTACTTTGATGTGCAGAAACTTTTTAGTATAACTTAGTCCCATTTGTTTATCTTTGCTACCACTTGCTTGGACAGTGGTGTTTCATTCTTAAAAATGCTTTTAACTTCAATGCCTTAGAAAGATTTATCTATATTTTGCTGCATTTAAATTATAGTTTCAAATTGATGTCAAGTGTTTTTTGTTTGTTTGTTTTTTGTTTATTTTGGGGAGGGGCACACCTGGTGATGCTCAAGGAATACTCCTGGCTATGTGCTCAGAAATTGCTCCTTGCTTGGGGGACCACATGAGACGCCTGGGGATTGATCTCCGGTCCATCCTAGGTCAGCACGTGCATGGCAAACGCTCTACTGCTTGCACCACTACTCTGGCCCCTGATATCAACGTTTTCAATCCATTTTGATTTGACTTTTGTGCATATTATTATAATGAGGTCTGTATTTATTTTTTTGTATTTTACTGGCCATTTTCCCCAACACCACTTGATGAAGAGGCATTCCTTGTTCCTCTATCTCCCCTTTATATTTCTCATTTTTATTTTAATAGAGATTAGTTTATCATATTCCTGAGGGTCTGTCTCAGGATATTTAAGTCTACTCCACTGATTTGAGTGTATGCTTTATTCCAATACCATGCTTTTTTAATTGCCACCACTTTATAGTAGAGTTTGATGTTTGAGATGTTAGCTTTAGGGAAAATTGATTCTTCCCGTTTTTCTTTTCCCCATGATTATTTTAGGTATTCATTTGGTTTATTGATCCATACTAATTACAGAAAGTTTGACTATTTCTTTGAAATATGTCATGAGTATCCATATATGGATTATATTAAATCTGTGCAATGACTTGGGATATGTTTCTATTTCCTTTTGTCCTCTTTTATTTCTTGAAGTAGAGTTTTGTGGATTTTTTGTACAGGTCTTTAAACTCATTAAATTGATAAAGAGGCACTTGATTTTCTGAGGCACTATTGTGAATAATATTGTTTTTTAACTATATCTTATCTTTCATTACATGTATATAGAAAAGCCATAGATTTTTACATATTAATTTTGTGGCCTGCCACTTTACTATACAAATCTATTATTTTCTAGAAGCTTTTTTGTAGTCTTTAGGATTTTCTAAATTTAATGCCATCTATAAATCCACAAACAGTGAGTCTTTGACATCTTCCTTTCCTATCTGGATACCCTTGATAGCTTTTTCTTGCCTCTTGCTGTTGCAAGTGCTTCCAGTATTGCATTGAATTGAAGTGGTGGAATGGCCAACGTTGTCTCATGCCATTTCTTAGAGAAAAGCCTTATAGTTTTTCATGTAATATTTGCTATAGGCTTGTGGTAAATTGTGTTGACTATTTTGAGGAGAATTCCTTCAGTTCCAATCTTGTTTAGAATTTTTATCATTCACTATTCAGTGCTGGATCTTGTCAAATGCTTTCTCTGCATCTAGTTCTATGATCATATGATTTTTCTTTTTCTTTTATTGACATGGTGTATTATGTTGATGTACTGGTATAATTTAAGCCATCTGTACATCCTCATGATGAGTCCTACTTAATGTAAATGAACTTTTTGATAAATTGTTGGATTATATTTGCTAATAGTTGAGAATCTTTGCATCTATGTTCATCAAGGATATTGGTCTGTAATTCTCTGTTTTTATGGTGTCTCTGTCTACTTTTGGTATCAAGGTGATACCAAAACTGGTTATTTCCAACCTTTTAAATAAATGATATTCTTAATGATGTAAGATGTTATTTTATTGTTATTTTATTTGTATTTCACTAATAACAAGTTACAATGAGCATTTTTTCATGTGCATGTTAGTCATTTGTATGTGGGGAAGCGTCTTTTATCTCCTTTTCATATTTTGAATGAGGTTGTTGGATTTTTCTGTTATTGATCTTTGTGAGTGCTTTAGTTACCTTGACTATTAGTCTGATATTATGTATTGTGTGTAAATATTGCTTTCTCCTTCTGTAGGGTGAAGCTTTTTAGGCTGGGTTTTCTTTGCCATGTATTTAATTTTTTATTTGATACAGTCTCATTTACATTTTTGTTTGTTTGTTTTTGGGTCACACCCGGCAGTGCTTAGAGATTACTCCTATCTCTGAGCTTATAAATCAATCTTGGCAGGCTTGGGAGAACATATATGATGCCAGGGATCAAATCTGGGTCTGCTGAGTGCAAGACAAATGTCTTACCAGCTGTGCTATATAGCTCAGGCCCCAGTCTCATTTACTTTTGCTTTTGTTGTCTATGCTTTGTAGTCAGCTTGTGGAAGATGAAGTCTGAGTTTTATTTCTTGAAGAATTCTATATTTTACTCTGTATACTCGATGGATTATGTCTAAATTTAGGAAGTTTAATAAACGTTCATTTAATCTTTGCTAATGAGGGGGATTTCATTTTAATAATAATAATAATTATTATTATTATTATTTTTCAGATCATAATCGCCTTTGATAAATCAGCAATCCCGGAGGTGAACCTCCAGGCCTCGTCTATGATCAATTCATCACATCTGAGCACCGAACCTCTCGGAACCGACTCTGGGTCGGGATCGAACTAGGTCTCAGGTGATGATGTCTAAGCCTCTAGGAAGGCCTCACTGCACAGGGTCCAAGAAGGGGGCCTTCGCAGAGGGAGGTTTTTCTCATCTCGGGTCGAAACCGACGGGGCTGGGGCTGGGGGTTCGACCTGATCAAATAAGATCAAGGTGTAGGCAGGGAAGAGGCGCAGGGGTGGGCGCACACACTCACTTTGCACACTCACTCATACTCACGCTCACACACTCATCACCAACCACACCCGAGGCCGCTAATTTTTAAGGTTTCTTTTCTGGCTCACACACAGGGACACTCAGGTGTTGCTCCTGGCTGTGAGTTCAAAAATCACTCCTGGAAGGCTTGTGAGACCATATGGGATTCCAGGGATTAAACTAAATCCTACTCATTGTGCTTTAGCTCCGGTTTCCAGGTTAAGCATTTTTTTTAAATTTCAAATACTTTTTTATTTACAAAGTTGTTCATAGTTAAATTTTAGACATGCGATGTTTAGCATCAATTCTACTAACAGTGTTAACCTCCTTCTACCTAGTTTCATTTTATTAAATATACAGAAAAATTTATTTTTTGCTCATAAAATCTTTAGGGCATACTTAGAATGTTTTGGAATCTGTGTTAGACATTAATTTAAAATTCGAAAGACATATCTAATCTTTCAGAGGTTTGTTTTTCATGAATTGACTTGTATAGTAACTGGCTTTATTGGTTGACTAGAATCTATTATGTTTATGCACCACAGTTTAACAAATATGTATACCTGTGATGTTTCTAAGTTTTTAGATACTTTTACCTATGTTGGCATGAGTTACTATAGTTAAACATTATTTAACACAAGTACCCATATGAGACAACTCGCTGAATTGTCATCCATAAAATAATCTGATCTGTAATATGTGACACTCTTTTTAAATGTTCTAGCCCTGAGTTCTGCTAGCTATTATTCTATTATTCAGAAACATTTTCCCCTTTGTAATCTCAGGTCTACATTTAGAAGAAACCTTAAATGTTTTGGAATATGCCACAATTTATCAAAGGGATAAACTAGTCCTAATAGTTCTTACACAATTCAACGTAAATGACACATATCACCTTTGTATGCTGTAGTCATAACTGTCAAGAAATAAACTTATATGTTAGGTGAGTGATTACCAAACTTATAGTAGTGAAATGTTAATTATGTTAATATTTCTTATACATATTGGTGTATGTTCATACGCACATGCATACACATACTTAGTTTAAACCCTGAAAGAAATATTAATTCAGAATCTTTCCCTATACTTTCAGAAAGTACACTTATTTTTATCTCAAAGCAATTTTCAAGGTTTTGATGTGTGAAGAATTCTCATTAACTTGCTTTGAGCAGTTATATTTTATGAATAGACTTATATTTTCTTATTTGTCAATGGCTATTACCCAGTTAAGTGTTGAAAATACTAAAATAAATTTTTAATATGAATAAACTTGAAATTAATTATTTAATTTCCTAGTTTGGAATTGCTTGCTGATGGTGTGTTTATTTTCAGGAAACTCTAGTTCATGAAAGCTTAGGAGTGGAATAAACTGAAACAAAATAGCAGCAAACCTGTTTCACACTAATTTTGTAGCAAGCTCCTGTAAAAAATCTCATTGGTCAAATAAATTTAAGAAATACTGCATAGGTGTTTCATCCTAAAAGATGCCTTTAGCTTTAGTGTCATGGAATGTTCTGCTTATGTTGTCCTCTGTGTATCTTATTGTACCTTTCCTCTATGTATCTTACCTCCAATTTGGTTTGGCTTTTATATCTGGTGTTAAGAGTTTATTTTTCTGTATGTAGTTGATCAGTTTTCCTAGCAACAATGGTTAAAGAGGCTTTCCTTGCTCCACTTTGTATTTATTGCTCCTTTATTAAAGATTAATTGTTTGTAAACTAGCAGGTCCATCTATTCCATTGATCTGAGGGTCTGTCTTTATTCCAATGCCATGCTGTTCCAAAGAGTGGAAGCAAAGATAAACATGTGATTACATTAAATGGAGAAGCTTATGCATATCAAAGGAAATAATGACTAGGATACAAAGGCTACCTATGGAATGGGAGAAACTATTCACCCAATAACCATTAGATTAGGGGCTAACATCTAAGATATACAAGGCACTGATTGAAATTTACAAAAAATAAAAAACAAAAACAAAAACTAACTCCTTCAAAAAATGGGGAGAAAAAAATGAACAAGCATTTCCTCAGAGAAGAAATATAGTTGGCTAATACAGGCACATGAAAAAATGCTCTATGTCACTAAACATCAGGGAGATCCAAATCAAAACAACAATGAGATAATATCTCACAGAACTGAGACTGGCACATATCACAAACAAACAAACAAGCAAACACAGCTCCCTAAGAAAAACCCAGTGTTAGTGTGGATGTTGGGAAAAAGGGACTTTCATTCACTGCTGGTGGGAAAGCAGACTGGTCCAGTCTTTTTGGAAAACAATATGAACATTACTTATAAAGCTATAAAATGAGGTTCCATATGTTCTAGCAATACCACTTCTAGGAATATAAAAACACAATATAAAAATACGTTATGCACTCCTATTTCATCTTAGCACTATCTACAATAGACAGAATGTGGACAAAAGACAGGTGTCTGGCAATAGATGAGTGGCTAAAAAATGGTATAGGGGCCAGAGCGGTGGCGCTGAGCAACAAGGTGTCTGCCTTGCTGGCGCTAGCCTAGAAGGGATTGCGGTTTGATCCCCTGGCATCCCATATGGTTCCCCAAATCCAGGAGCTATTTCTGTGTGCATAGCCAAGAGTAACCCCTGAGTGTCACCTGGCATGGCCGAACACTCCCCACCCCCAGAAAAAAGAATCTACACAATTAAAAATTATGCAGTTGTCAAGAAAGAGGAAGTCATAAAATTTGCTTAATTACTATCTGAGTGAAATGAGTAAGAAAAAAAGGAATATACACTAATAATGATAGGGAAGAAATGGACATGAAGAGAACAATCCCATTCACATTAGTGCCACACAAACTCAAATATCTTGAAGTCAACCTGACTAAAGATGTGAAGGATCTATACAAAGAAAACTATAAAACACTGCTCCAAGAAATAAGAGAGGACACGCAGAAATGGAAACACATACCCTGCTCATGGATTGGCAGGATCAAAATAATTAAAATGGCAATACTTCCAAAAGCATTGTATGGATTTAATGCGATTCCTCTAAAGATACCCTTGACATTCTTCAAAGAAGTGGATCAAACACTTCTGAAATTCATTTGGAACAATAAACAACCTCAAATAGCTAAAGCACTCCTTGGGAAAAGGAATATGGGAGGCCTTACTTTCCCCAATTTTAAGCTGTATTACAAAGCAATAGTTATAAAAACAGCATGGTATTGGAATAAAGACAGACCCTCAGATCAGTGGAATAGGCTTGAGTACTCAGAGAATGTTCCTCAGACATATAACCACCTAGTTTTTAATAAAGGAGCAAGAAATCCTAAATGGAGCGAGGAAAGCCTATTCAACAAGTGGTGTTGGCACAACTGGTTAGCCACTTGCAAAAAAAGCGAACTCAGACCCCCAGCTAACACCATGTACAAAGGTAAAATCCAAATGGATTAAAGACCTTGATATCAGATCTGAAACTATAAGGTATATAGAACAACATGTAGGTGAAACACTCCAGGACATTGAGACTAAAGGCATCTTTAAGGAGGAGGCAGCACTCTCCAAACAAGTGGAAGCAGAGATAAACAGATGGGACTATATTAAGCTGAGAAGCTACTGCATCTCAAAGGAGATAGTGCCCAAAATACAAAGGCCACCCACTGAGTGGGAGAAATTATTCACCCAATACTCATCAGATAAAGGACTAATATCCAAAATTTACAAGGTACTGACAGAACTATACAAGAAAAAAACATCTAACCCCATCAAAAAATGGGGAGGAGAAATGAACAGACACTTTGAAAAAGAAGAAAGGCAAATGGCCAAAAGGCACATGAAAAGATGCTCAACATCACTAATTCTCAGGGAGATGCAAATCAAAACTACTATGAGGTACCACCTCACGCCACTGAGATTGGCACACATCACAAAACAGGGAAACAAGCAGTGCTGGTGGGGATGTGGAGAGAAAGGAACTCTTTTTCACTGCTGGTGGGAATGCCGTCTAGTACAACCTTTATGGAAAGCGATATGGAGATTCCTTCACAAACTGAAAATTGAGCTTCCATATGATCCAGCTATACCACTTCTAGGAATATACTCAAGGAACACAAAAATACAATACAAAAATCCCATCCTTACACCTATATTCATTACAGCACTATTTACAATAGCCAGACTCTGGAAACAACCAAGATGCCCTTCAACAGATGAGTGGCTAAAGAAACTGTGGTACATATACACAATGGAATACTATGCAGCTGTCAGGATAGATGAAGTCATGAAATTTTCCTATACATGGATGTACATGGAATCTATTATGCTGAGTGAAGTAAGTCAGAGGGAGAGAGAAAGATGCAGAATGGTTTCACTTATCTATGGGCTTTAAGAAAAATGAAAGACATTTTTAACAGTATCTCAGAGACAAGAGAGATGAGGGCTGATAGGTGCAGCTCATGACATGAAGCTCATCACATGGAGTGATGAGTGCAGTTGGAGAGATGACTACACTGAAAACTATCATAACAATGTGAATGAATGAGGGAAGTAGAAAGCCTGTCTCGAGTACAGTTGTGGGGGGTGGGGAGGAGGGAGATCTTGGAAATTGGTGGTGGGAATGTTGCACTGGTGAAGGGGGGTGTTCTTTACATGACTGTAATCATACAAATATAATCATATTTGTAATCACAGTGTTTAAATAAAGATAATTATAAAAAGGGATAGATATAGAATAATCTCACTCACTTGTGGAATATAAAAAATAAACAAGAGATAGACTGGTAATAATATCCAGAGACAATAGAGATACTAGTCAGGAGGTCCATCCCAGGATAAAAGGCTTGCCACAAAAGTGGTGACTGCAGTTAGAATAGAGAAGGGTATGACAATGATAGTTGGAACTGATTACTTTGGACAAGAACTCAGTGCTGTAAAGTGAGAAAGTGTCATAGAAGGCATAACTCCATTAATAATAGTTCAAACTAGAGTAAAAAAGGAAAGAGAGAGTGAATAACAAAATGCCTGCCCTAGAGATAGGTGGCAGTGGGCAGGAATGGGAGCACAGTGGTAGGGCTATGTCTTGTGCATGGCTGACCCAGGACAGATAAGAGTTACATTCTTGCCATCCCATAAGGTCCCCAGAGCCAAGAGCTATTTCTGAGTGCAAATCCAGAAATAAGAAAAAACAAACAAAAAAAAATAGAGGTAGATGGTGATGGTAGGCGTGTACAGTGGTGGAAAGGGTGCACTGGTGAAGGGTGGTAAACATTCTATGACTGAAACCCAACAGTGAACAATTTTTGTAACAACAGTGCTGAAATAAAGCAATTAATAAAAAAAGAATCTTAGTCAAGAAACTGGAAAATAGGACAAGCACAGTCTATGGAACTTTCAACCATTTTAATATCCTTGCAGTAGTTTTCATTGTTCGTTTAACACACATAAAATGTTGAAAATCATGTATAGATGTTTACTTGCAATCTCTGTATCTTTGATGAGTCTCTTTTGTTCAATATTTTGTTAATCCAGAATCTTTGTTGCTTTTGTTTTACAATTTTTAAATAACCTTTAGATCAGTCTTAGGAAAGACTTATAAAAATGTCTTTGATCACATTTTTAAACAAAACGCTTTAGCAAAATATATTGTAAACTTTAAAAAAGTCTAAGAAATAGGAATGACAGTACAAATAGTTGCTGGATTATTTTATGAAATAAATATAAAGTACAATTTACTCACCAAGTGAATAGAAGATCTATGACATATTACTTATTAGTTGCTTCTAAAAGTTTCACAGCAGCACAAACTTAGTCACCATATTTGAACTGGGCCAGCTCTGTATACTCCTGGTTACTCCTGGCTCTGTGCTCACAAATTGCTTCTGGCATGCTGGGGGGACCATATGGTATACCAGGATTCAAACCACCGTCTGTCCTGGATCCGCTGCCATCTCTCCGGCCTCTACTCACATTCTTTCCTTGAATGAGATATACACCAGGCCATGAATGAGCGTGGGTAGACCAGCCATGCAGTAGAAAGATGGTGATCTCGGTAAAAGATGCTGCACCAAGGCCCTGCCCTGCCAAAGCCTAGCCTGCTGCACCCAATAGCCAGAATCACCCTTTCCCCGATAGTTCTGCCTCTTCACTGATCATCTATGATTCCCTTTTGGTTCAGAAATTTGACCAAATTTTAGGTGCGTTGGTATTTGGGTTGATATCACCAGGGCTTTGTAGAGAGATTGCGGGCACTCTCACTTATATCTTCATTCTTCCAGGCAGTAGCTGGTAGCTGTAACGAGGCCCACAAATGCCCACAAATGCAGACACCAAGTTTGCAGTGGACCAGCTCCAAAGATTCATTCTTTTCTAGAACAGGATCATGAATGATCATGGGTACACCAGTCACTCAGCAGAAAGCTGACCATCACATCGGAGAGTGCAGGCAAATCCCCCACCCTGCTTAAATCACGGCTGCCACATCCATCACCCAGAATCACTGGGTGACTGTTTTCTCCAATGGCCCTGATTCATCACTGACTCTCTATGATTCCCTTTGGGGATACAAATCTGAACAAACTTCTGATATACCAATACTTGGACTGATATCATCAGGGCTATTTTGGAGTAGATATGGGCACCCTACCCCTTATCTTCCAGAAAGCTCAGAACGTGGCCCTAAAATCTGCAGTATTATTAACAGAGCTTTGAATTTCTAGACAACTTCATTTATTTAATACTGTCATCCATTTAAGAACACACCAATTTAACAGAATGAACAGCTAATACAAAAACGTACTAATCTTTCTGCCATTGTATTAATGATTCATTGGAGATACAATAGTTTTCACAAGAGTGTTTGCTACTGCACTTTTTCTTTCTGCTTTTTAAAAAAATTTCTTCTATTCCTTTTACTTTTTTCTTTTTGTTTGTTTATTTATTTATTTATTCATTTATTTATTTTGGGCCCACACCAGTAATGCTCAGGGCTTACTCCTGGCTATACGCTAAGAAATCGCTCCTGGCTTGGGGGAACATATGGGACACCGGGGGATCAACCCGAGGTCTGTCCTTGGTCAGCCACGTGCAAGGCAAACACCCTACTGCTGTGCTATCGCTCCGGCCTTAATTTTTTTCTTTTTCCTATTCTTTTTAAAAATAATTTTACTCCACTTATCTGTAAACTAATGTATTATGGTCAACTATGTCAACTATGTGATGCATTTGTTTAAATAAAGTGAAAATAATTTCACAACAATTTATATTTGGAAATTCAAGATATTATAGGACTGTTTCAATATTTGAAAAAAATAAAATTCATCTCCCTCCTTTTTTCCCTTTTACAGATAGCATGCATGCTGAAAGGGTTTTTGTTGATTCTCTCAACTACTAGTTGTATTAAGAAATCATAGTGATGTTAAAGATGGAAAAATGGAGACTTGTCCCCAAAACCAACCAAAACCACAAATCCGTGGAGGCAATTTTATTTAAATTAATTCACTTTAACTGAATGGGTATTTCTTTCCTCTCTATTATGTAGAGATTTAGATTTTCACTTTATTCAGGTAGCTTCATGCCAATGCACACTTATACTCCATCTTCATATCCCTCCTACTTTATGCATTCAAGAGGACATGGAGTTTAGAGATTATTTCTGAAATAAGGTTTGTATACTTTCCACTTGTTCTAGGAGAGATAAAAAACATTCTTTCCTTTATTCCTGCTTCTTCCTTCCCCCCTTTGTTTCCTATTTCTTTACTAAATACTCGCTCTTTTTTCAAGTATCCCAGTTAGACAGACTCATAAATCTCATTCATTGTTACTGAAAGTGAAATTCTCTTTAATGCTATAAAACTCCATAGGAACAAAGTCACAGCTACTGAAAATCCAGTAGCTTGTTCAGAGGTTTTAACAGGGAAGTCCAGCTGTTCATAGACTCAGTAGAGGAATGGTGCCTTTCTGTTTGGGGAAGGTCTTCCTCTTTGATAAACTGAGTGCACTATGTGGGAGGTAGGATATACAGAACTTGCCAGCCACATCAGTTAGATCAATCAATAGGTCTTGGATGTCACAGTCAGGTCACCTTCACATCTGACTGTGAAAATTTGCACAGTGATGATAGGGGAGGAGAAATATATTCTGTATTGAATGTTAATATTTATTGCTCATGGGTTTACCTCCACATAATAGCTTACTAAACCCAAACAGTGGATTCTTATAAAATATTTGATTAACATCTGTTAAGAGAGTGGAATTATTTATCTTTATTATTTTATTTAAAATAATTTATTAAAATTTTTTTTAAATTTTTGATAATTAACTTATTGTATGAGGGAAGAAAATTGCTAAGAAATCAAATTGATTAATATCTGAGAACTTGGCCATTTAAAGATAGCTCATTGGAATTTTAGGATAAATCAGATCCTGAAAATGGGCAGTATTAGATTTTATACTTTAGCAATAAAGGGGGATGATGTGTTGATTACTCAATGTTAATTATTGCACCATTAGCACTGGTGATGGGTGGTATTCTTTACATGACTGAAACCCAAACACAATCATGTATGTAATCAAGGTGTTTAAATAAAAAAAAAATTCTCAAATTCTATTTGACTAGCATCTGGCTAACTCATGATATAAACCTCCAATGCCTCAGTGACTGTTCCTTGAACCTTAAAGAGTATGTGAACTTCCAAAGACTAGCCCCATGCCTGTTTCATTTGCACAACTATCATTGTTAGAGATTCAAATTCAACTTTACTTTCACTCTTTATAGTGCCAGGCAGAAAAAAAAACAAATATGTTTTGGGGAAACATTTTTGGAAATCATTTCACTAAAGAGCTGTTCTATTACATTTATTCTCATGAGCATGACTAGACAGTAACATTTTAAAGCTATTTGCATATCTGAGTTTATTTGGCTTGTAGGTAATTTGAAGATGCTCTAAACAAGTAGTCCTCAAACTGTGGTCCCCAAAGCATCAATATCAAATAGAAACTTGTTAGAAAAGTTAAGTTCTTATGCAGAAGGAACTCTGGCTTATGCACAGCTCTTTGTGTTTGACAAATCCTTTTCAGTGATTCTTATGAGTGCATAAGTTAAGACTTACTGTTCTAACCTATGTATTTCTGAGATCTTGTTCAAATAGTGGCAATTGAAAACCTCATTGTCTGCTCTTTTTCTTATTTTTCCTCTGAATTTTTCCTGATTCAGAAGCATGAGTTCTATAGGTCCTAAGTTTCAAGATACTTTGAAATCTCCTCTATTACTGAAATCTGGATTAATTGCCTTTAATATGTATTGGAAATACTTGGCATTTAAACCTGACTTGATTAAACAGCATAGGTATTCTTCTGGTTTGGTCTAAGTAGCTTTCACTAACAAAAAATTAGTGCCTTTGTTTCTCTTTTTAGATACCTTCTCTCTAGCATTATAGGAGATAAATAAAGGGCTGACTTTATTCAAATATTAAATTTTTTTTGTTTTCTTTGGACCACACCCATTTGATGCTCAGGGGTTACTCCTAGCTAAGTGCTCAGAAATTGCCCCTGGCTTGGGGGGACCATATGGGAAGCAGGGGGATCGAACCGTGGTTTTTCCTTGGCTAGAGCTTGCAAGGCAGTCACCTTACCTCTAGCGCCACCTTACCGGCCCCTCAAATATTAAAGTTTTAATAGCTGAAAGTTGTAAGCTATATTCAGGAGAAAAATTTCATGTTTTTCCTCTATGAGCTTTGTGTGATGAAAGTCTACAACAAAATTACAACTTTAAATGTCAGTGAGCTGAAATAGGGTAGTGATTGTCTCTGTGAGATTTGGAGACTAAAAGTATGAGCCTGCAGTGTTATATAAATATCATTATCTCCTCATTCAAACAATTTAGGTTGGATTTATAGGACTGAAGATAGAATGTTCGTTCAGACTAACAAAGACTATTGGATATAAATTAACCAAATATGTAAAAAACCTGCATCATTTTGGGTATATTTCTCCTTAATTTATTTGTCTTTAATAAAGTGTGGGCATCCTTTGAAAAAGGCACAGTTTCCCAAGGACTATAGAATTGATTGATCAGTACTAACATCAACATGACTGGGGACAACATGAAGTTGTCCTTCCTATTTAGTTTTTAGCGTTCATAGACATTTTCACTCTCTGGCAAAGAACATCAGCGAGTGACAAGATGGGAGAAGACTGCAGTAGGAAGTGTACACAGAAATATATCAGAGGGTGGCAAGATCAGATTATTTTTGGATTATTATAATCGTGTATATTTTTAAATGTACAAAAAATACATTTTGAAATCTGTAGTGTGAATTCCACCACAAATATATGAATAGTTGAGTTCAATTCATTTTTTATCATAAAAAATGAAAATATGATTATGATAAAGGCAGGTTCTAGTTAATGAGGCTTACAATACTAACATTGGTGAATAATTTTAAGATAATAATTGTGTTTATTTTTATATTGCTCAGATTCTTTTTATACTATCTAAACAAAATAATACTTCAATAAACAGTCCAAGCACCCATTAATTCAGCACCCATAATAATAAACAGTCTTCTTAATTACTGTCTATATATTTATACTATAAAAACAAAAAGAAACACATAATTTTAATGATAACAATTTTAATATTTATCTTGTCATATTTTGACATTAAAATTGAATTGATATTTAATGCAATTGAATTTAGTGCAAAGCTAAAAATATTTCCATCAGATCTGTGAAAAGCATTCTGTTGTCCACATAAGGTCTGTTTCATTAATACCAATGATATTTTCCTTACAAGTAAACATACCATGAAATTTATTTTATTAGTCTTATCTTCATTACAAATAAAATTATTGCTATATTTAAAGAATACACTAATCAGTACAAAATATAAAATATTCTAACAATTATGTTTCTATGTTTGCTCCCCTCTACAAATTTATATTTATATACAGTGTTAAAGAAAGATGAAATCTTGCTTTTGCTGGAAAGTGAACCAGCTGGTGTCTTGCTAAACAAAATTAGCTAGAAAGCTAAAGACAAATATCAGAGGATCTCACTTATACTTGGGATATAAAAAAAAAAAACAAGCAAGAAAACAAATAAGACCCAATGTAAACAAACCCTAGATTCAAACTACAGATGAATTCACCAAGGCAGGAATTGGAAGGGAAAAGCTCTATGGACAATAGGTGGAAAAACTATACTTTAAAACTTATGATTATTTACATGTAATTTTTATTAAAAAGGTAGATCAGAAATATTATAGCACCCATCCTAAGGCTCACATTATGTGATTTCTCCATTCCCACTATTCCTGTCCCCTACATTTTATTCAGGACCATCAATGTATGTTTTTAGAAAGAAGTGTATGTATAGGTTTGAGCTGAATAAAAATGGCTTAGGTCTTAATGTCTTCTTCCAAGAAAATAGCTCAATGTCATATGGATTCCAGAGTACTTATGAGTTAATCTAAAGCTGGAGTGGTTAGCATTAAGTTCACAGATTCATCCTGAGGCTGTACCTTACTAACTCTTGGTTCTCTTACCCTGAAGATTTAGGATTTATGATTCTGGAATATTGTATCTAGAGGAATTGAACAAGATGCTAAGAGTAAAAGTAAGTGTTCATAGAAATTGTAGGCATCTTCTCTCCTAAACTGAGGGGCTCAAGACATTTTGCTTTTCCTTGACAAAGTCCCTTCACTGTCTTTTCTTCTAGGACACATGGAATATAGGACACACAATTTTCATTTCTGCCTTTGTACAGGAGACTAATTTGTTGAAGTAGATTCATATAAATTCTTAAACTCTCCATTTTGTGGGTTTACATTATTTGGTGGCATTTTTACTCCCTCCTGTCTCACTCATTCTAAACATGTATTTATAAGGAACTGTTAACTTTAATTATATTCTATCCAGACAATTAATTATGGACTGTTGTATTTTTGATTAGACAGACCTCACAAAGTTGCAGAAAAATTAAATATTGTACTGCACAGAAGGAGCCATTTTTTGTGGTGAAAAATGCTAACCATCAAATATTAAGTAACAATTGGTTATTACCAATTGACTGCAAACTCCTCTGAGTCCAGAATTGTGCCTATTTTTAACATCCTTTTTTCTTATTTAGCCCATTGAAAAGCTTGATCAATGCTAGTTGTCTAGAGAGATTAGGTCAACATTTGTCTTTGTAGTTTTTTCTTGTTTTTGGCCACAACTGGCTATGCTCAGGGTTTACTCCTGGTGGGGCTTAGATAACCATATGTGGTCCTGGAGATAAATGCCCCACCTACTGTACTGTCACTCTGGCCCCTTCTCTCCATCTGGGTTTAAAATAACTCAAAGAAAGGTTTAGTGCTTTTGTATTATTCTTTAAAGGATGGTGACCAAGTAGACTTCTGGCTACTTTTAAGAACAAATTTGTTCATATAATACTTGTTGATTATGATTCATCATAAGTAAATTTTATGTAGAAAGTTCAGTTAAACTCAAAATGAATCTCATTTAAAATATTACTGTTATTAATATTTGTTTCTCATACTGGGACATCTGGATTTGTTCACTTTTTGTTTGTTCTTGTAGTCTAATTTCCAAGTACAGACAGGCCAATGGACTAGTCCAACTTTTGTTCCCACTACAGCCTTCTTCAGGGCTGAGAAATTGTTCAACACTTTCCTAATAAAGTGGCTGTCGTTTCTAAGGAGGAAGGAGCAGTAGAAATACAAATAATCATCCTACACTGGGGAGAATGACATAAGTACTGATATTGTTATTGATGATAAAATTGAAGAGCTAATTCACATGTGACCTGTACAACCAGTGGGCTAAAAACTTTAGTCTTATTTTAAAGGAGATGTGTGCTGACACTGAGTGACTACAGGCACTTTGCCCAACATTATGTATTTTATCCACTGAATATCAATTAGCTTTCTTTTTTAATTAAAGTAATTCTATCTCCTAAGTGCAAAGGCACTAAAAGTGTAATATCTTAGTAATTAAAAACTAGTTTATGACATAAGTGGACATAGAACACAGACATTTGATCAAAACCCTCTTCCTACTATCTCATATAATCTCAGGCTACCTAATAATTTTCCTGAGAACCACCAAAAGTGGTCCCAGAACACAGACACAGGGATAAACTTTGAGTATTTGGTTGTGGGCCAAAATATGATCTGAAAAGTATGTATTTCATAGTTCTTTTTAAGTAATTTTTAATCCTAACTTACTTAGTTGATTAAAATCTCAAAAATTACACAGAGTTTTAGACTTTAGAATCTCCATGAAGTTTCAGGAAGGATTCCGTAGCGTGTTGAAATTTTTTGTTTTTATAAATGACAATTCAGTAAAATCAAATGGCTAGAATTAAATTCTAAATAATTCTAAAATAAAGAACAAAAAGAAAAAAAAGAGTGTTACTAACTCAACAGCCCAGGCAAAGGAAGACTTTTATTTATTTATTTGTTTTTGCTTTTTGGGCCACACCTTGTGATGCTCTGTGGTTACTCCTGGCTATGCACTCAAAAATCGCTCCTAGCTTGGGAGATCATATGGGATGCTGGGGGAATCAAACTGCTGTCTGTCCAAGGCTAGCACTGGCAAGGCAGACGCCACTGCTCTGGCCCCGTGAAACTTTCATTTTGGAAATCAACTGTTTACCAGTAGTGGGATGTGACAGAAAATAGACAATATGGAAAAAAACCAAACAATAAGGAATATACTTTTAATATTCTTCTAGCTGCGTGTTCCATGTCAAATTTTCGAACTATTTCAAATCAAAGTAAGGGAAAAGAGGAACAAACAAAGATATTGTTAGATAATTTGTGAAGTTGGAAACAAAAGAATGACAAGACAAACTGATTGAACCATTAGGATATGAATACATTTATCATTAGCAAATTGAAGTCCAACTTGCTCGAATTCCTGCTGTACTAGAACTGCAAACATGCATTATTAAAAAGGAGAAAAAGAGGGTAAGTGGTAAGTTTAATCCAGCAGGAGGCTATGAATGAACACAGAATCTGTTTCTAGTTTCCTCCACAGGCCAACAAATCAATAAATCAGTATGAAATATTCACTGGCTGTGAAATGGGTAGATGATAGCAAGGGTCAAGCTGCTTCAAGATGGATGGACAGCAGGCTTTCAGTGTGCCAAAAGGCCATAAGTAACCAACAGCTCAACAACTTTTTGAACTGGAAGTCTTTGATAACTAGGACATTGTTTACTATAGCCTCTATGCAACCTATGGTGACATCCCCTATACTTTGAGCATCAACCTCAAGACTCACACCTCTTGGCAGGACTGAGGTTTTACCACTCAGAGCCTGGTTGTTTTCTGCTCCTGACATGCTGTACCCCGTCATTGAAGTAAAGGCCAGAGGATTGAGAATCGGGAATTACTAGATAGTCTGTCCATTGGAAGCATCAATCAAAAAGGGCAAAGATTTTTTGCACAACAATTTTTTTCTTTTATATAAAGGGGGTTTAACATAACACAGACAGTGATTTTACTACCTGATTCTCCATGTTAACCCCTGTTTCATGAGCTAAAAAGAGTGACTGCAACTGAGTCTTATAAAACTCAGAAAAGTGCTTTCTGTCTGAAGAGTATTTAGGTCAGTCCAGCCTGGCTATGTGGGGCTGGTCACTATTATCTGGTAGATGAAATTAGTTATATCAGGACTAGGCAGCTTTGCATGGGGCAGGACAGCAGAAGATGAGCACATATGGTTCAGGCCCTCCAGAAGCAACTTTGGTGAGACTACTAGATTTATTTTAGGTGAGAGTGGGAAACTTATAATATGCTTCAGCCAATCAGGTTAGGAGAAAGTAAAGTGTGAGTTGTGTATTTAGGAGAAATGTGCTTTGTGTGTTTAGTTACATTATTCTATAATGGGGACTCTTGAAATGGCAGGTTGATTCTCTTTCAACTGATGTTTGGAGTAGTGTGGATGGGTTTTATCTGAAATGGGGTGGATGGAGGCTTAGTTGGACTCCAGAGTACCTACTATTACAAGCTAGTGTGGCAAAGCCTTGTCTTATCTGTGTCTCCCAATTTAATTTCACTTTTGAGAAAATAATGTTGCTAAGCTTTTATTTTAGACAGCAAGTGCTCACTTCGGGTTCAAACACTGTATGATTAACTTCTTCTTAGTCCTCAGAAGGTGACTCTGTCCAAAAGAAACGAAATGCTTCATCTGGGAGAAAAGGTAAAAAGCAATAGCAAAGTTTTAGATGAAGTTTTATCTTATTCAAATAACTGTCATTATCTGGCAATAGGTACAGTGTATCTAGCTAATTCATTCATTCATTCTCTTAGTCACTTAATGCATTTTGATTTTCTACTACTGACTACTCTAACTATTGTTAGGCATAAGGAAAAAAGATCAAGAAAATATCCTGCTCTTGAAGACTGAACAGCTTTTAAAATTATATATAAAGTGTTTAATTCAATAAGTAATTCTATTTTATTTATAAAAAACTTTTTTGGGGTGTACAACCTGTGTTCAGCACAGGGCCTACTCCTGGCTCTGTGATTAGATATCATTTCTGATGATGCTCAGGTTATCATATGAGGTGTCAGAGATAAAACCTACAAAGCAAGTACCCTTACTAATAATACAATATCCTCAATACCAATATAAGAAACTTGAAAACAAAGTTTGGTTTTGTTCCACATCTGGTGATATTCAGGAGTTACTCCTGGCTCAGGAATCACTCTTAGCTGGGCTCAGGGGACCATATAGGATATTTGGGTTCAAATCTAGGTTGGCTGTGTGCAATGCAAGTGCCTTATACACTATACTCTCTCTGCTGCTCAATATTTAGTGTTTTCTTATCAATTCTTCTGGTAGACAGAAAAAGTAAAATAATAGATATATAAAAGCTATGTACTATAGTTAGAAATATATTGGCCCAGGTCTATTAACTTATTCATTCTACTAATTCTTATTGACTTATGCAATGCCTGATTCATCTACCAATAGAGTAGAATTTTGCTGCAAAGTAGATACTCAACACAAGTTTCTAAAAACAAGTCTACTAATATATAGAATACTATATAGAGAATTTATAGATAGGGCTGGAGGTCAGAAAGTTAAAGAAAAGAAGGAGTTATGAAGAAAGGTTCAGCCATGGACTGGTCTCTCGTCAGACAAATGTAAAATTTCAAGGATGATACCTACTTTCCTGGGTATATATCATATCCCCTCCATCAAATATAGAATTTAGGTTAGATAATTGTTACTAACTTCTTTATCTCTGGAATATTATGATTCCTTAAAAGGACCTATTTACATAAAAGCAAAGTCCACTAGAAATAGCATCATCAGGAGTAATATAGTGAATTTATGAAAGAATAGAAGATTATTGGTTATTGCAGTACAATTTGAGTATAACCAGCTATATAGAAAATTGCTATGCAAGACAATGTAAGTAAACCATGTTTAATTATATTAGTCTGGAAAGTGATGTTAGGAGTACTTGTTCCAAATAACTCCTATGCTATGGAGAAAGACTATGATAGATGGGATTGTGTGTGATTCACATGTGAATTTTCATTACTACACCTAGATTTTTTAAATTTAAAAATAAAAAAAATACTATAGATTGCCTTTAATCAAGTTTCTCATAAATTGGTATCTGGGTGGGAGTTATTGAGTTTGTAACTGCGAAAAGGAAAGATGATTCCAATTAAATTTTATACTCATAGATCTAACTGGATGTGAAAATTCTAATTTGTATTTAATACCTAAATGATTAATGCTTAGATATTTATATTAAAATGTGAGGTCCTTATTTCTCTCTGCCATCCCATTATGATTGCCATTCTCTCTTGTCACCTATGTATATGGAGATACCTAGTTTAAGTTGATATCTAAGTACACAGTATTAGTTTCTTGGCTATATGATTATCAGCCTGTACCCCCAATACCTTGGTAACTTATCCAAACACAGAGATATTGTGTATTGGGACAGCTTCTCAATTTCAATGGAGGAGCAAAAAGATGAAAACAAGATATATGGTGGGTAGCACATATATCTAGGAAGTCGTTGGAAAATAACATTTGAACCTTCGTCTTTCCAATAACATCTGACACAAAGTTCACATTCTACAAATAACTCCCAGTTATGACCAATATTAAAAGTGTTGACTGTAAAACCTATAGTCCCTAGGATATGATTATAACAGGTCTGTACCAGGATCTTTTGAAAAAGGTGATAAGTGGAGTCACCTTGAAACACAGCTTTGTGGGAGCTGCTGGTATAGCTGAGAAGCCCTTTAAACATTGCCTCCTTTTAATCTAGACTGTCTTTGATGCTGGGTATGTTGTTAGAGTTATTCTACCAAACAGGCATTTGATCGATTTTTCCTTTTAGTTGAAGCTGATTTAGAAATTGCTTTTAGGTCTGTACCTGGGTAACCTGAGTGCTACAGATTCCCCTGGCAAACAAGCTTCTTGAATTATCACATAATTTTGTGCAATGCCCTCACTTTTTGGCCTTATATATTGCCTTTGAAAACCTACTGCTTCAGTTTGGGCATTGGCTCTATAAAGGATTGGACCTAAATTCTAAGTCATTACTTAATAACTTTTGTGATCTTTTTTCATTTTACCCTTTATAAATATCAAATTACTTAAAAAGTAAATGGATTACTGTAATACTTACATTTGATTTAAATAGAGATTGATTTACATAGAGATTTAAAACAAATTTAAAACACTTGAGAGATGTTAACTTTTGTTACTACCATCATTAACAACAAGAACAACTTGTGTTTAATATAACATTGAGTCTGACCTGAACTATCATCATACTTGAGATTTAATTAATCTAAGACTTGGGAATCATACAGCTCACATGTTCATCGCAGGATCACTTGTGAACTTGGATTCTTTCATATTGAACCTCTGAAAAATCTCCACACTTTGATCTCTGTCTTGGCTCTTTGAGTGAGCCAATCCAGTGCATTTTCTTTATATTTAATTTAAAACTATTTTTTATTATATTTTGGTAACAGTACATAACAATAGTGTTAAAGTTATATTTTTATACAAAGTACTATCCTTCTCACAAAAGTGTTAAATTGATTCTATCAATGCCCTTGTGTTAATTTGTAATCTTAGAATATTTCTGTTTATTCTCTTCATTATCCTTCACCCCCCATCTTTGTTTAATATTGTATTTCCATTAGTTCCTCTCTTTACCACGCATGAGTAAAATCAACTGAAATTTGTCCTTTTTTAACATCATACCTTCCAATTCCATCCAAGTTGCAGCAAATTGCATGGTTCAATTTTTCTTTTTTACAGCTGCAAAGTATTACAACATGTATATATAATGTATATGTATGTATATATATGTATATATATGTATATGTATGTATATATATAACAATGTCTCAATTCATTTATTTGTCAATGGACATTTGGGTGTTTCTGTGTCCTGGGAATGGTATTAAGTGCTGTCATTGACATAGGTTTGTACATATTTTCTTAAGATAATATTTTTATAGGTTTGGGGGATGATGCCACTGTTTGGGGGGTGGTTAGGGGTGAAATCACTGGATTATATAGAAAACTTTTTTTTTAAAGAAATAACCATATTTTTCCATGCACGTTGAACCATATGACATTTCCACCAATGTTCAAGAGTTTCTTTCTCACCACATCCTGTTGTTTTCAGTCCTTTAAAAATTGTCACCATCGTTTCCAGTCTTTTAAAAAGTATGACATTATCACTGGCGCACTAGCATTCTGGGGGGTAAAGGAGGGAGATATGGGATACATGCTGGGAACAGGGGTGGAGGGAGGACAGCACTGGTGGTGGGAATGCCCCTCATTCATTGTCACTATGTACCATAAATGATGCAGTGAAAGATTTGTAATGCACTTTGGTCACAATAAAAATTTAAAAAAATTTAAAAAAAAGAAGTATAACATTTTTATTTACATTTACTTATTAAGTAATGATAAATACCCTTTTCTTTTTTTGATTTTGTTTTTGGGTCACAGCTCAAGATTTTAATTTTTTTAATTTTTAAAATTTCTTTTCATTATTGCATATAGAAATACAACCAATGTCTTTGTGTTGATATTTTTAGCATGCTAGTTTGCTTATTGGTTTTTTTTTTTTTGTTTCTGAGAGGTTTTTATGGAATTTTGAGGTTTATTTATTTATTTATTTATATATTATGCAATTTAATGTATTCTTTTCTTATTTGGATTCTTTTGTTTCTTTATTACCTTTACTTTCCTTTTAAATGTCTGATTGCTCTGGTGGAGACTTCCAAAACTACATTTTATAATATATAAAGTGTGCATTCTTGCTGTGTGTCTAATCTTAGCAGAAAGGCCTTCAGCTTTCACTATTGAATATGATCTTGGCTATGGGTATATTATAGATAACCACCAATATGTTTATTCAGTCCCTATTTTTGAGTCTTTTTAAATCAACAGTGGATGCTGAAACTTGCCAAAAGCATTCACTTCATCTTTTAATTCGATTATATGAGTTTTTAATAGTTATGGTACATTACATTTACATATTCTTGTCTTCCTGGAGTGAATTTCTTTTGATCATGGTGTATGCTACCATGATATATGCTGCATATATTTGAGGATCTTTTCATCAGTGTTCATCATGGATAGCAGTTCATAATTTGCTTTCTTTTAGTTTTCTGTTAAGGTAATATTGACTTCATAGAAGTTAAAAAAAATTTCTGTTTTGTTGATACTCTGAAAGAAGTTTAGTAGTATTTGTACTAAGTTTTCTTTGATGGTTCTGTAGAACTTATAGGCGAATCTATTTGCATTAGATTTTTGTTTTTGTGGTGATTGTGGATTCAGTCTTGTAAATTTATACAATTACCTCTCTTTTTATATAAGAATTTATTTTTAGAAACAGTGTTACTATTAAAATTCAAAATTATTATTATTATTATTATTTTGGTTTTTGGGCCACACCTGGCGGTGCTCAGGGGTGACTCCTGGCTGTCTGCTCAGAAATAGCTCCTGGCAGGCATGGGGGACCATATGGGACACCGGGATTCGAACCAACCACCTTTTGGTCCTGGATTGGCTGCTTGCAAGGCAAACACCGCTGTGCTATCTCTTTGGGCCCTCAAAATTATTTTTTTAAATTTTTTTTAATTTTTTTATTGTGACTGAAGTTCATTACACAGAATTATTTACAGTACATAGTGACAATGAATGAAGGGCTTTCCCACCACCAATGTTGTCCTCCCTCCACTCCTGTTCCCAGCTTGTCTCCCACATATCCCCTTTTTACCCACCAGAATCCTAGTGTAACTGGTCTCCACCTTACAGCTTGTTATAGGTTGGGTATCTATTCTGTTTGGTGTTCCAGTCAGGTCATTTTTTATTTACACTACATCTTCATATGACTGGTCCTGGTATCATTCTTTTCCCCCCTTAATTTATGAGGCTAAATGATTCAAGTTATGCTATTCTGTTGGAGATAAAAAAGGTTAAGGAAAAGAGAAGAAAAAACTTGGTATCAACTACTAAAATAGAAAGAAAAAAAAATCACCGAATAATATCCACAAAAGTGAAAAAGAAAGAAAAAAGTGGAAGAAAAAAGAGAAGAGAAATAATATCAAAAAACAAACAAAAAAATAAAGCAAAACAAAACCAGAAAAAATGGTGCAGTGGCAGGGCTTGGTGTTACTCCACCATTTTTTTTTTTTTTTTTGTATAGGCACAGTAAGTATTGGGGAAGGAAGGAAATTCCCGTGGCCTAAGAGATTCAGGGTTTCTCCACTCTTGAAGCATATTGTTATGAGAACAACCACTGGCTCCATACCTTCTCATTGCCATATCCCAGGTTTTTTTTTTTTTTTTTTTTTTTTTTTTTGTGGTTTCAAGAACCCTTCCTCTCAGTTGTGGATGAGAAAATAAGGCCATTGTAGCAAGAAATCTTGGTATTTGCGCAGGTCCTAGGACAAGGCCTAGGATAGAGTCTTTAAGGTTCTAGAGGTACTGTTCCAACATTGTTGATGTGTTCAGTTTTTTGTATCATGTGCTCCACGTTTTTGCTCGTTCCCTAAGCCGAAGTCTAGGAAATTATGGTTCCAAAGGTTCTGCTTAGTCTCTGTTGTCAGAATTGGGCCTCTGCACTAAGAAATCTTGATTTTTGTAGGAGACCTGGGCTATAGCCTAGGGTAGGGTTTTCCTTAATGGTCTCAAGGTACTTTCTGCCCAGTCACGGTTGTCAAAGTCAGTTTTCTGTGGTTAGCGCTTTTATTTTTCATAGTTCAAAGGATGATACATCTTCTGATTTCCACTTAATGTTAGGTGATGTGATAGGACCTCTTGGTCTTAAGTCAAGTTGTCATTTCCTTGCTGTCCTCGTTGTCATATTAACACTGGCACAAGTATATCATCCAACGGAGCTTAGTTCTTGGTGTTGTTGCAGGGGGTTGTTTCAGTTCTACGTCTGGGATCTGGGATTTGAGAATGAACTAACATTGTCCAATCTTGTGGAGACTGAATTGTATCCACATGACATATGTCCAGGATGGGAGGCACCTTTGTATAAAAAGTGTGAGTTCTTATCCTTAAAAGATCAGATCTTGTGTTTGAGCCCATGCCCCTTATTTACTGTGCCTATACAAAAACATATGGTGTCCTTTTATATTGCTGGTGCTATTCCGGGTATGGATGACAGGCTACACATACAGTATCTGTGGTGTGGTCTGAGCTTTTGTCCTAGGCAAGACGTTTTCTTAGATATTATACAAAGCAGCACCAAAACTGGTGAGGGTAGAGAAAATATGTATATATATATATATATATATATATATATATATATATAAAATAGAATATATAGATGAAATTGAGATATAAAAAAAGGAAATTGAGAAAAAAGGAAAAAAATGTATTTGAAAAAAGAAAGTAATGGGGGAAGCTATCTGTATGTTTAGGAATACATATCTTCAGATACATTATAATAAAGGTATTAAGCTTACATAGGCAATATAGGCCTCCCAATTAGGTCTTCTGAGATATTCTTGTGAGGAGTGAAAGCCAAAGTACTTTTTCGTATCACAGACTTTGGTCTAGAGTTTAAGATATGATTTGCGGCATTTCAGAGTCCTGTAGTGTCCTTGAATTGGGGGTTTTGCTGCAGCTGAATCCGGTATCATGCAACCGTCCATGATTTGATGGGGGTGAGAGGGGTCACAAGCTTGAGTCAGGAGGCTTATTGGTGTGGTTTCTTGTTGAGACACAAGATGAGGGATTGAGAGGGTGTTTTCATTGAGGAGCTGGATGGTGGTCTGTTGGGAAGGAGGTTGGTCTTGGTGCCTAACAGGTTAAAAACTGAGGGTAAAGAGGGTTAAATAAGGGGGAGTTAACAAATCCGGGTTGGGATATGGGGGGTAGTAGAAAGGTCTCTGGGTGTGGAAAGGCAATATAGAAGAGGGGCTATATACATTGTATAGATGAAATATTTAAGGATAAGTCTCGGCAGTCAAAGAGGACAACTGTATAGAAAGTAACGTTCACTTAGACACTGACTTCAAGATCAATTTGAGTGTTATCCTCCATGTATAGAATATTCCATTTCCTTTCCTATAAATAGTCAAGAATTAGAACATTTTTGAATGATGTTAGAGGGTATATGTCGCATGGGCGCAAATGCGCCTGCGTGCTTTTAAAAATGGTTATCATAAAAAAAAAAAGAAAGAAAAAAAAGGACACCCCTGCATAGAGGCTGCTATGGTTGAGATAAATCTGCTTTGGCTAGCTGTCCTGGCATGTGTGGTCTCCAAGCCCAGCTCTCGCCTCTGCAGCTTGTGAATGAATGGAGAGGGGAGAGTTTCTCCACCCCATCCTATCTTCCAAGGCCCAGGTTACCAGATGTGGCCATGAAGACCATTCTGGCGTGGAGGAATCTGCCCCCCCCCCCCCCGCTGAACTGTCAGTCCAGGGGGTTCTTTGAATTACCTCTCTTTTTTGAGGGTTTATAGATTAGTAGTCTAGCAGTGTTCATAGTAAACTCATATTTATGAGTTATCTGATTTAATTTTTTCATCTTTGATTTATTTTAAGTTTTCTCCCCTTTTCTTTATAATTCTAGCTAAAGGTTTGCCAATCTTATTTGTTCTTTAGAAAAATCAACTCCTGCTTCACTGACCTTTTGTATTGTATTTTTTATTTCTGTTCTACTTTATTTTTTATTTAGTTCAGAGCACTCTGTAATTTATTTGTTGCACTTTTTCTAGTCTCTCAAACTGTGAGATTAATTAATTCATCTTTTTCTTCTCTCATTATGTCAACCTACAGTGCTATAACTACTCTCTATTAGTATTTCTTTTTATGTTTTAATTTTTTTTTTTTTTTTGGTTTTACGGCCCACATCCGTTTGATGCTCAGGGGTTACTCCTGGCTAAGCGGTCAGAAATTGCCACTGGCTTGGAGGGAACCATATGGGACTCCAGGGATCGAACCACGGTCCTTCCTTGGCTAGCGCTTGCAAGGCAGACACCTTACCTCTAGTGCCACCTTGCAGGTCCCATGTTTTAATTTTTTTAAAAAAATTATTTATTTAAAAAAATGTTTTTGTATTTTGGGTCACACCTGGAGGTGCTCAGGGGTTACTCCTGGCAGGCACGGGAGATCATATGGAATGCTGGGATTTGAACCACAGTCCGTCCTGGTTTGGTTGTGTGCAAAACAAAAGCCCTACCACTGTGCTATCTCTCTGGCCCTTAACATTTATTTTATTGAAACCATTGTGATTTACACAGTTCTTCATAGTTGGATTTCAGACATACAATGAATCAGGGCCAAATCTAGCATCAGTGTCGACCTTCCTCCACCAGTGTTTCCAGAGTGCATCCTATACCACCACTCTTTGGCCCCTGATCTGCCAGTATAAGAGACCCATTTTAAGTTTAGATTGTTATGTTTTGGGTCTCTTGGGTCTCTTGATTCTATATTGTTGACATTGGCTTGGATATTTAGTTCTGTCCTTTTTGTTTCCCCCAATGTATCTGAGACCACTTGGCCCTGGCCCTCATCCTTTTTTGTATTTCCCTCCTTAATTTTATAAAAAAAATGCAAATATATAATCTAAAACAAAATAATTAGTGTACCAAGATTCACAAAAAAGGTGGGAACCCTATCTAAAAGATAAAAAAATGGGTGACAGCAAAAATTGGGGAAAATAGAAAGAAAAAAACCTTTGACTTAAAAAATAGCGTGCACCTCCCATGAAGCATCCTTCTATAAGATTGACTAAAGGTTCCAGGCATAATAAGCACCAATCTCACCACCAGTGTTTACCTCCTTCTAATAATTACCAATTTTCCTAGGGTCTATTCCTTACTTCTCCCCACCCCATCCCATCCCCAACCTGTCATCCTAATAGGCACTGTTTTAAGTTTGATTGTTGCAGTTTGGATATCATGATTTGGATATCAGTGTTGTTGAATTTGTGGTTTGGATATTTAGTTCTTTTCTCAGTACCACCAATGCATTTAAATTCCCTTGGCCCTTGCCCATTATTTCACATCTATCTTCCTCATCATCTATATATTCAATGGGGCATAATTTTTTTGCTTTTGTTTTTTTGGGTCACACCCGGCAGCACTCAGGGAAAAACTCCTGACTCTATGCTCAGAAATCGCTCCTGGCAGGTTCGGGGGGGGGGGGGGGGACCATATGAGATGCCGGGATTTGAACCACCGTCCTTCTTCATGCAAGGCAAATGCCTTACCTCCATGCTATCTCTCCGGCCCCAGTGGGGCATAATTTTATGATGTTGGACAATTGTTAACTTCCTGTTTATTATAAAGAGTCCAGGAATTTGCAGGAATGTTAAACAAAAACAAGTACAAAATACAGAACAAAAACATCAAGTTTGCTAAGCAGAGCTGACCATTGATAACACTTTAGTAGTATTCTTTCCAGGCTTTTCTCATAAAATAAACTTTTCCCCTTATTTGTGTGGGGGAAGGGTAGTGCTACACAGAGATTCTCAATAGTTGTTTGTATCCAAGTGTCGCTCTTGGCTGTGTGAAGGGAACCAGTTCTGTTTCTGGGGATCTAAACATATTCTTCTTTATTAGAGATTTAAGTAATCTCTGTGCTGATAACTAGAAATAAAATATATTCAGATGTATATTCAGAAAATGCTAGATTATATTGATATTTTACTACAAAATATGTTAATTTATAATTTACATAAATAGGCACATATGTTACACATAAATACACAAATTTATCAGCATATATGCATCAGATATTACATAGTACACTTATTTACAAAACTGTGTTTATATGAATAATTATATTCTAACTTTTTTCATATATTTGAACATTTCAATGATAATAGACATGTAGATATGTCACATTTTTCTTATTATTATAACCATTTTGACAATAGCAGCATAACTACATACTGTACAAAGATTTCTAGAACCTTTTTATCTTGAAGAATCAGAACTGCATCAGTTGAACAATATAGCCTTTCTTTTCTTCAGTGCCAATAATCTTGGAAACTGCCATTCTGCATTATGTTTCCAAGAGTTTGATTATTTTAGATACTTCATTATAGAGGAGTAATGTAGTTTTATCTTTTTGTGTCTGGTTTATTTCACTTGGCATAATGTCTTCAAAAGTCATCCATATTGTAGTGTTTGACAGACTTTCCTGTTTAGGTAATGTTCTATTGTATGTATTACAACATTCTCTTTATTTCTTTATAAATGGGCATTTCATTTACTTTGACCTAATGTGTTTCATGAATAGTGATGATCATGGCTTGTAAATATCTGAAACTCTGTTTTTTATTATACAAAGCATAGAATTGTGGCTGATATGGTCAATACCTTTAACTTAAAATACTGAATACTGTTTTCAAGCCAATCAAAACTTTTTATATTGACAGTAGCTGATATTTTGAAGTTTTACTTTGAGTATATAACTTTGTAATGGTGTGAATTGATATGCCTTTGTGGTTTAATTTCATTATACTAATTATTAGTGATGTCAAACACCCTTCCATACACTCACTCCTTGGCAATTTATACATCTGCTGTGGGAATATCTATCTATCTATCTGTCTATCTATCTATCTATCTATCTATCTATCTATCTATCTATCTATCTATCTATCTATCTATCTATCTATCTATAGGTTTTTGGATCACACCTGGTGATGATCAGGGGTTACTCCTGGCTATGCACTCAGAAATTGCTCCTGGATTGGGGGACCATATAGGACACTGGGGACTGAACCCAGGACCGAATCCTGGGC